>NC_045793.1:3759457-3837410 GCF_009873245.2 Balaenoptera musculus
CATAGTTCCTGGCTAAATACCTCCTAACTGGTTGAGCAGATTCTTGGACCAGACTATTCAAGGGGGGATTTTTCCCACGGTGGATACCTAACAAGACAGAAACTTCCATAAACCACAATTTCTCTTTTGCTACATTGATCTTAGCCTGTGTCAATGGGTGAAAAATACAGTTAAACCACAAGGATATACTGAGAAGTTAAGTAGGGCTCCAAGAAAATAACTGAAGATATTTAGTACCAAATCAGAAAAACTGCATCGTTGCCTATGAATATGACTTTTGATTCCCAATAAAATGACTTGCTCTGATTAGGTCTCATGTCAGCTTAACCTATAGTTTTTTTGTTTTTTCCCTTGAGTTTCACTTGTTACCTTTTTAATATATTTAAAAGAGGGCCCTGGATTTCCCTCTTCCTGTCCCCGAACTATCCGTATTAGTTTGCTCAGGCTGCCATGACAACATACCACAGACTGGGTGGCTGAAGCAAAAGAAATTTGTTAATTTGTTTTCTCACAGCTCTGAAGGCTGGAAGTCCAAGACCAAGGTGCTGGCAGCTTTGGTTTCTCCTGAGGCCCCTCTCCCTGGTTTGCAGGTGGTTACCTTCTTGCTGCGTTCTCACATGGTCTTTTCTCTCAAAGTGTGCATTCCTGGGGTTTCATTGGGTGTCTAAATTTCTTCTTCTTCTTCCTCTTCTTTTTTTAAAAATTTCTTCTTCTTATAAGAGCATCATTGACATTGGATTATGGCTCACTTTAATGGCCTTATTTTACCTAATCACCTCTTTAAAGGCTCTATCTCCAAATACAGTCACATCCTGAAGTACTGGGGTTCGGCTTCCATTTTGAGGGGACACAACTGAGCCTGTACCACTATTTCTCTAACAGTCACCCACGTCAAAGGAAACCAGACTACATCTACTTAGTGGCTGGGGGGAAGAGGGAGCTTAAGTGATCCTTGACTTACACTTTGTTTCATATTTCACATCCAATCTGTGAGTACATTCTGAAGGCTTTCATTTCAAAACATCCCCTGAATCCAACTCTCTCTTTTCGTTCCTTCCTCCTCTCCCTCCTTTAACCTCACTTAATATCTACTACCCTGGTCCAAGTCACCATCACCTTGCCCCTACCTGGTTGTTGCGATTCCAGTCTTACCCCCTGAAAGCTATTCTCCATGTACAAACACAATGACCTTTTAAAAAATGTGAATCAGATCATGACAAACTCCTGCTTAAAAGGATCCAGTGGCTTCTCATGAAACTTAGAATAAAACCCTAACTCCCTACCATGAACTCCAGTCCCCTCCGGGGTTTGGCCCCTGCTATTTCAACATCCTCTCACGCTGTTTCCCTCTCCCCATCCCCCGTCCCACTCCGCTGTCTGCCTCCGATGTCTAAGGATCTTTACTTTCGATGTTTCCTCTGCCTGGACCAACGTTTCTGGACCTGATCCCCACTCCACATGGGCCACATACTATTCAAATGTCCATACCTCAGAGAAGAGGTTTCTGGCCGCCTGCTCTCAAATTGCCACCTTCCCAAACAAACCATCATTCCCACTCCCCTTATTCTGCTTCACTGACTCGCAAGCCCTTAATTCTATTTGACATTGCACTGTTTGTTTCCTTGCTTTGATGTTGTTTGTCTCCTTTTCCAGGACGTAAGCTCCTTAGGGCAGATACTTTGCCTTCCATGTTTACAGCCGTGTCCTCAGCTGTGAACACTGCCTGGCACTTAGCAGGAACTCAACAAAGACTGTTGAAATGACCAAGATGAGCTAAAGAAGACAGAATGATGGCATGAATTCTGCAAATATTCCTCCCTCAGTCCGTGCAGAAGACTCCACGCGTTCCCACACTCTTAAACCTGCCTCCTTTATCGTGATGCTCCTCAAGGTCACCATGGCCACTCTAGCTTTGCCCAAATCTCTCATTTCCCATTTGTCCCCGAGCAGATCTCTCTTCTGAAAACTCCCCTGACTGATCCTTCCCTGGCCGAGACACCTGTGCATTCAGCTTGGCACTTCGTAATTCAGCCTTTCTTCTTTATCCACATTTTATTCTGAACAGGTTCGTAAACTCCTCAGAGGGAGGACCTACATGCGATCAGTTCTGTTAAAATGCTTGTTTCGAAAACGTGACTTTGTTCCAATGTAATTGATGTATTCGGGAACAATCTGAGCATAACACTAATTTCATGTTTGCTCATGTGTGACTTTGTTGGTGAGAACTGCTAGATGAATGTAGAAAACTGTGTGCAGCTGCATCGAGGCTGAAGGAACACATGAAACACACACACACAGCCCCAAACAGCGCTGCTACCCCAGTCCGCCACCTGTTGTGAACCACACCCACCGATGACCTGTGTCACAGTCTTCCGTCTGATTTCAGATAATGCTCTGTCCATCTCCACGGTAACTCACAAGCTACCACCCTCCCAGTGCCCACTTCCCCAGACAAGCTCCTGGTCTTTCTCAAGGTCAAATACCATATAGACTATAGTTTGCCTGCCCTTCTTAACATTTAACATGTATAAAACCGTTCTACCATTTTTAGTAGGTTCCTGTCTTTCTGTGTCACTGGCAGAGTATTTGAGTGTTTTGTCCACAACCCCATTTTCCCCATAAATCCTGTAGCTTTTATTGTGTGATTGTGCATAATGTGCTGATTTTCAGGAATGCACATTATTTGTTACAGCAAAACATCTGCACATTTCTTAACTATGTGCCCCCATTCTACATACTTTAAAGTGGTGGGCATCATCAAACACTCTTTCTTGAATATATGATACAAATGAACTTATCTATGAAACAGAAACAGACTCACAGACATAGAGAACAATCTTGTGGTTGCCAAGGCGGCAGGTGGGGGGGGGGCAGGGAGGGAGGGACTGGGAGTTTGGGATTAGCAGATGCAAACTATTATGTATAGGATGGATAGAAAACAAGGACCTACTGTATAGCACAGGGAACTATATTCAATATCCTGTAATAAACCATAATGGAGGCACTTCCCTGGTGGTCCAGTGGTTAACACTCCATGCTCCCAATGCAGGGTGCCTGGGTTCGATCCCTGGTCAGGGAACTAGATCCCACATGCCGCAACTAAAAGATCCCGCATACAACTAAGACCTGGCGCAGCCAAATAAACAAATTAAATAAACAAATATTTTAAAATAAAAACATAATGGAAAAGAATATATATATGTATGTATGTATAACTGAATCACTTTGCTGTAAAACGGAAACTAACAGAACATTGTAAATCAACTATACTTCAATAAAATAAATCAAGAAAAAGAAAAATTGAAAAAAAAACGACTTGAATGTGTTTCTATTCATTTGCATTGTACAAATACCATATATTTGTAGCTTTTGCTATTTCTTATAAAGCATGATACAAAAAAACTTGAAATAATAGGTAAAATGCACATATTCCTATAACCAAGTGCAGCTCCCTGACCTGCGCTCTTTCTGCTGGACCTCAGTTACTATCCAAGTTCCATGATGAATCAGCTTTTGCAGGGATTTTTGGTGGGTGGCATGAATCTTGCTTAGTCTCTGTTTTCTCATTTCTCAAATGGGGATGATAAAAACAGAAACTGCATTGTTAGGAAAATAAAACAAGATACATATTAAAGCAATTTAACATCTAATTTATTATTTCATTGCATTTCCCTATAACACGATCTGAATTTACTTCGAAGCTGGAGGAATCATCTGGATAGATGCCAAAAGTGGGGCAGTTCTTGACCACACTTTATCCCTGCTCTTAACCTCTTTCCAACCCGTTCTTGTTCTAAGTTCCATTTCTGCCCAATAATATGCATAATTTCCAGCGATGCTTTGGCTTCTCAGCCTTTAAAAAGGGTGCATTAGGAAATGACAACCAGACATGCTGTCAAGTGGTTTGACCTTTAATATTTGTTCTCGAGAACAAAGGAGAGAAAAAGCTAAGATTCAAGAAAACAATTGGATTGGGTTGATGTCAAGGGTCTCTTCTAACCAAGGGCAGCCAGACAAGGTTGTTGGCTTTGCCATTTATTCCATTAAACTACACGAACCGTTGGCCCATGCCCGGCTTCCTTACTCAAGGGGTGGAAATCATCACCTCATACCTGATTTGACTTCTTCCCCATTTGTGCTCGTTGTTGAATTTGAGTGTCCTGAGTGGGAGATGTGCCTTCTGAGGACAGAGTGAGTTCAAGCCAGAACAGGCAGGTAACCCCAGGCGGATGAAACAATGCTGCCAGGGGAGGGTGGTGGCCGGAGAGGAGGACCTGGCCAAGCGCCAATAGAGAAGATTCATGAGAAGGGGTGAGAATATCCTCAGGTGTCTTCTGTTAAAGAAATGCCTGGCATTTTCTAAATACACTTGCCTTCCATAAAGCGAGGCTGAGAAGGAAACACGGTGGCAATTCCAGCCTGGTACCCTTCCAAAGATCCCACCAGAACCTCACAAAACGTTGCTACACTAAGGGATTGATTGGGGGTGAGCAGGTGTCAATCAAGGGCAACCCACTGAGAACCCAGATTCTAATTTTCTCTTCTTCCGACAATGATGACTCCAACAGGGGTCCTACCGTGACGTGATAGCCTCACACCTTTTTTTCTGTTATTTGGTTATGGCCTGAGCTGATAGAAAAGTAAATGCAGGAGCAAGACAAGGCAAAGCCATTGGGGACCAAACCCCAAATCTGTACTGACTTGCTTTGTCATCTGGAGGATACAGATACATAGGTGAGTCTGGTTCAAGAGGTTTTCAAGATCTTGGGAGGAAATGTGTCTTCAAATATCACGCTTCCTTTCTCTGCACCAGTCCTGCAGACCGACCATAAAATCCAGCACCTGTTTGTCCCGAGACTGTGATGCAACACGTCAAGCAGAGGAGCCAAGGATGCCTCGCTTGTGCCGAGCAGCCAGCTCAGTGCCCTTATGGAGCGGATCAATGTTCTGCATTTTATAGTTTGTGAGACCTTTCTGCTAATCAAGATAAATTATTACCACTATAGGGCTTCCCTGGTGGCGCAGTGGTTGAGAATCTGCCTGCCAATGCAGGGGACACGGGTTCGAGCCCTGGTCCGGGAAGATCCCACATGCCGCGGAGCAACTGGGCCCGTGAGCCACAACTACTGAGCCTGCGCGTCTGGAGCCTGTGCCCCGCAACGGGAGGGGCCGCGATAGTGAGAGGCCCGCGCACCGCGATGAAGAGTGGCCCCCGCTTGCCACAACTAGAGAAAGCCCTCGCACAGAAACGAAGACCCAACACAGCCATAAATGAATGAATAAATAAATAAATAAATAAATAAATAAAAATTTAAAAAAAAAAAAAAAAAAAATTATTACCACTATAGAACTTTAAAAAAAAAAAGTCCAATCATTGATTCCATAAATCAGGTCTCATAATTCATCAGGAAGCGATTTCTCTTCTCTTGGTCAGACTTTAATTATACTACGTTAGAGTTCACCACAGAATACATCTTTCCTTTATCAATTTGTAGATCTCAGACACAATTAGTTTTGCTTGAGCCTTATGAAAATAACACCGTGCTTTTCACAATATGTTTTCATATATTTATCTCATGGGCTCCTTAGGGAAACTGGTAAAGAGAGCAGATAATACCACTCTGATTTTGCGGATTGGTGTTTGCGATTTTGCAGGTGGTGAAACAAACATGGAGAAGTTAAGAGGAATAAAATAATACCACAAGCTTTCATCAGGTATAGAAACCAGGTGTTCTAACTCACATGACAATCGTTTTTTCTGTATTATTTTAAGTGTTTACCACGTTGTCTCTTAAGTGTGAAAGCATCATGAAACCAAAGAATTTGCAAGCACTGGGCTGTAAAAATCCTGGAAACATCTAGTTTCTGTTCTGGAAACTATGATGGGACTGAACAAGCATGCTCTAGTCAGGGAGGGCAGGTGGAAGGTGAAAAGAAACAAAAAGATGAAAGGGGCGTGTTCTCCCCAGAGGACATGAGAAAGTGGGCGATGAGGCTCCCTTGGCGCTCCCAGCCCTGCCTGACTCGAGGTGCAGGCCTGTGCCCAGCACCCAGACACCTGCTCTGTCCTCTGTCTCCTGACCCACGGGGCTGGGGAGTGGCTAAACGTCTGTCTATAGAGAAAGCATAACAGATCCGATTAAGGGTCAGAAGGATTTGTGTAGACCAGAGACCAGCAATTCTAAACAACAAGAGGGCTCAAATGCCCTCCCTGCCTGGGCAGAGGTCTCCCTCGCCTCTGTGCCCAGCCCTGCTTCACCATTGAATGGAAGGAATTTTATCAAAGCTTAATCTGATCTCAAACATCCTTACTGTATTTCCACCACACACACACACACACACACGCACGCACGCACGACTGTGAAATACAAAGGCCTTGATTTTCAATTTATCTGGAGTAGATAAATCTGCTCACCCTGTTATAAATATAGATACAGATCCAATAAAACCTATTAGCTGGGGGTTCCCTGGTGGTGCAGTGGTTAAGAATCCGCCTGCCAATGCAGGGGACACGGGTTCGAGCCCTGGTCCGGGAAGATCCCACATGCCGCGGAGCAACTAAGCCCATGCGCCACAACTACTGAGCCTGCGCTCTAGAGCCCGCGAGCCACAACTACTGAAGCCTGCGTGCCTAGAGCCCATGCTCTGCAACAAGAGAAGCCATCGCAATGAGAGGCCCGTGCACCGCAACGAAGAGTAGCCCCTGCTCTCCGCAACTAGAGAAAGTCCGCATGCAGCAACGAAGACCCAATGCAGCCAAAAATAAATAAATAAATTTATTTTAAAAACCCACAACCTATTAGCTGACATTTGCATTTTTATCCAAGAATAAGTCCCGCTGAAATCCCACTGTAGAGATGGGCCAGTGCCGGGCTGTACACTGCAAGCCTTGCCTATACATATTTTACTTCAGAAGCACTCTTATTCTTATTTAGATGACACTATCTCCGCCTCGTGTTCCTAGGAAACCTGCAGAGCTCTCAGCCGATAGGTGATCGGATCCATAACCCCCTCATGACTTGCTCTTTCCTTTCCTGCCCTTTCTTCCATCCCTCCCGGTGCATCACCTTCCAAACCATCTGTAGATTTCCCTATGAAATACATAGCTCTTGTGAAACATCCATCTATTAATTGGGGCAGAAACCTATACCTTTCTCTGGGTCTTTCTCCTTTGCTGCCAGAAGGCTTTCTGCAGCTCAACTTTGTGTTAAGGGAAGAGAAACTAACAATTAGCAGCCTTCCTGCAGTAAGTCAGACTCTCACGAATATTTTCACATTGACTCTGAAAAACACCTCGTGTAATTAATCTACAAGTGGAGAAACTGAGGCTCAGACAGGTAACGTACATCCCTGAATCCACCCAGTTCGTAAGCCTCGTCTTTTTGAGTCTCAGCATCCCCCCACGTGGCCTCTGAACACTCCTGGGTCGAGATCCTCAATGTCCCAGCTTTAGACTTCCAGAACCGACGTGCTGACTGCTGGGCTTCCTGGCAATAACCGCCCTCAGCCACCCTCTCCCTGCCTTTTCCTTCCTTTATCTTTTCTCCCGTCCTGCGTCTTGGCAAAGACTTGTTTCAGGCAAGAGACTAATTTTTCTTTTTGCCAGGTAGAAGCCACCAGGGAAGGCTGCATTTAGAGGCAGACAAGACATTTTTTCCATTAAATAAAGCTGTCTGAATTCATCTTTGGGAAAGGCGTTTCTTTCTAACTAGGAAGAAACACCGTTTTTCTGTAGCTCCCACACAGGATCAGAAAGAGGGAAGAAATCCACTTGTCGCCTACTTGAATTCACAGGCAGAGAATGAGGCCAAGAGAGATATTTTCAAAGGCTTGTGAGATAAACTCTCCGGGCAACCCCATTACCTGCCCAGAGCTGAGCAAGCGAGCACACGCATACACCCTCCTCAGTGCAGACCCACGATCCAGATGCCACCACAGTAGCCCGGTCTGGGATTCTTTAGAGGCAACTGCATGAGAAATGAGAAACAGGGCTCCTACTCCAGAATACAGTAAGCCCCTAGAGGATACCAGATAAAATTCTAGGGGGTCTACAAACCTTCCGAAACCATCTAGAAAATTGTGTGTATGCGTGTACTCGTAAAGTATCTGTGGACAGTGCCTTGGCGTTCATGCAGCTGCAACCCAGGAAAGGTTCTGAGGCAGCAGACCAATGCTTGGATCAGGCAGAAGCTCCCCTCCTCCACTGCTAAGACAAATACAAAACAAAATCTTTGAAACACAGACATATAATCTTCTACAAGCTGAAGGAAACATTCAGGAAAGCATCAGGATTGTCTGATATACAAATTTTCTCAAATATCTCAGAGGGAAAGTAGGAACACCGGATGTTGGCAGAAGTAATTACTTGTGCAGCTTGTCTGTTGTCAGGTAATCTTTGCAAAAGCAATTTGATGATCTCCCTGGCTAATAGTTGCTCTGGGTTAATTAATAGGTTAATTGATATTTTTCATTCTGTATCAGATGAAAGCTTCTGTGCTATAGAAAGCTGGATTCGGTTTCCTAAAATGAATTGTATGCTTGTCTTCGAAGCACAAAACCAGAAAATGGGCTCTTTTAAAGTGTCTGAAGAGAGAAAGCCTCATTTCTCATTAGCTATCGATCTGCACTCACATGCTGTTCTGGGTGAACACCAACATTGTATGTAAGAATCTGAGATAGTAACAACAGCTAATGATCATTTTGAGCTTCACCATGGGACTTTCAACACCCTCGGGCACCCTATGAATCTTAGGGTGTCCCTACACATGGCTATGCTCTAGGATCTGAGTAACCCAGTTTTATCATTAATGTGCTTAAATAACGGAGGCACATATCAAGACATGCCTCCTTGGGAATTCCTTGGCCATCCACTTGTTAGGATTCTGCGCTTCCACTGCAGGGGGCATGGGTTCGATCCCTGGTTGGGGAACTAAAAAAAAAAAAAAAAAAAAAAAGACCTGCCCCCTTTTTTCCACTGAGATGAAATTTAGGTACAACAAAATGCACAGATCTTAAGTATACATTTCACTGAGTTTTGGCAAATGTATATACTTATTTGGGTATATACAGTCAAATGTATATAAGCAAATCAAGATTTAGGACATTTTCAGCATCCCCCAAATTTCCTTTGTTTCCCCTTCCAAGTCAATGCCACCCTGACTTTCCTATAAGCAAACCACTGTTCTGATTTCTTTCACTGTTCTTTTTTTTTTTTTTTTTTTTTTTTTTTTTTTTTCTTTCACTGTTCTTGAACTTCTTATATACCAACTTACGAGCATGTACCTTTTCGCCTGGCTTCATCCATGCCAGACATGAGGTTCATGCCTGAGATTCACCCTCAGTGCAGTAGGCATTGAACATCGCTTACCAATAGTAGTTCATTGGATGAATATAGCACAATTTATTTTTCCATTATCTTCTCGAAGGATATTTGGGCTCTTTCCAGTTTTGGGGTACTATGAATAAGACTGTTATAAACACTCCTGTACAAGTCTTTTCAAGGACTTGGGTTTTCACTGCTGTTGGGTATATACCTAGGAGTGCAATAGATTTCAGTTGGGAGCTATGTACTTAGCTTTAGAAGAAACTTTCAGACTGTTCTCCAAAGTAGTCATACCTACTGTATACTTCCACCAACAATGTATGGGAGTGTGTGTCATTTCACATTCCTGATAACATTTGTCATTGTCAATCTTTTTGATTATAGCAATTCCAGTGGGTTGAGAAATGGTATCTCAACATGGTTTCAACTGCCACTTCTTAATGACTGATGACATGGAGTGCCATTCCATGTGCTTATTAACCATTTGTATATCTTCTTTTATAAAGTGCCTATTCAAATCTCTCGTCCATTTTTTTTTAAAATTTTTATTTATTTATTTATTTATTTATTTTTGGCTGTGTTGGGTCTTTGTTTCTGTGCGAGGGCTTTCTCTAGTTGCGGCAAGTGGGGGCCACTCTTCATCGCGGTGCGCGGTCCTCTCACTATCGCGGCCTCTCTTGCTGCGGAGCACAGGCTCCAGACGCGCAGGCCCAGCAACTGTGGCTCACAGGCCCAGCCGCTCCGCGGCATGCGGGATCTTCCCAGACCAGGGCTCCTACCTCTGAAGTCTTTACTAACTCCAAAGTTAGGGTATTTCCCATGATTCTATATGCATCATCATTTTAGCTTTTATGGCTGGGCATATGATCCACCTAAAAGTGATTATTGTTTATGATGAGAGGTACAGGTTAAAGTTCATCTTTCCCCATAATTTTATCCAGGCCTTTCCACCTTATCAAAAATTAATTGGTTGCATATGTGTGTGTCTAATTCAGGAGTCTCCACAGATAAGTTCCATTGATTATTTGTCTTTCCTTATGCTAATACCACACTCTATTGCTGTAACTTTATACTAATCTTGAAAACAGGTAATAGGAATTCTTAAAATATGTACTTCTTTTTCAAATTTTTTTTAGCTAGTCTAGGTTCTTAGAATTCATATGCTTGTCAATTTCTACTATCTGTTTCAAATTTTCATTGAGCTTGTATTAAACCCATAAATCAATCTGGGTTAACTGACATTTTAACATTATTGATTCTCCTCATTTATGTAAGTTGTCATATTACTTGTCAGTTTTCTGCTTTATTATTTTTTTCTGTATTTTTCCATATTTCTACTTACTTGAGGTTCATTTGGGATTTACTATTTGTTTCTCTATTCCTTCTTTTCTACTTTCTTTAGAGTTGATCAAATGTTTTTAGTATTCCATTTTTAATGCCCTTATTGGCTTTTTAGGTATACCACTTTGTATTATTTTTTTGTTTGCTCCTTTAGGGATTACAGTGTGCATCCTTATTTTCCCAGTCTACATAAAGTCAGTATTATACCAATTCACATAAAAGAAAATTTTAACAATCTACCTCCATTTAATTCCATACCCTTTATGCTATAATGGTCATACATTTCATAGTCAGTCTTTCAAGGAAATCAAGAGATAAAACACATAAAGTATTTTATATTTACTCACATATTTACTATTTCTGGTGTTCTTCATTTCATCCTGCAAATACAATTTTCTGGTCTCATTTTCCTTCAACCTGACAACTTCCTGTAATATATCATGTAGTGTAGGTATGTTGGCTCTTAATTCTCTCAGTTTTCACTTATCTGAAAACCTCTCTATTTTATGCTCGTTGTAGAGGATATTTTTGCTCCATATAGAATTCAAGGTTAAGAAGATTTTTTGTTTGTTTGTTTTTTTCCTTTCAACATTCTAAAATGTTATTTTATCCTCTTCTGGAAAGAAATCAACTGTTAATTGGATCATTATTTCCCTATATATAATGTGCTTTTCCCTCTAGATGCTTTGAAGATTTCTATATTAGATGTTCAGTAATTTGGTCATCATAGATATTGGAGTGACTCTCCTAGTTTTTATCCCACTTGGGATTTCTTGAACCTCTTAAATCTTTATTTTCATTTTTTTCACCAAATATTGGCAAGTTTAAGTCATTATTTTTAAAACTTTTTTTCTCTTTTATGTCTTTTTGAGACTCAAATTACATGTATTTTCAACCACCTGGATGTTGTCCTGATGGTCACTGAGACACATTTCATTATATTTTCCCATGTCTGTATCTGTTCTCCAAGTCGGATGTTGCTGTTGAACTGAGTTCAAATTGACTAGCTTTTCTTCTGTTGTTCTCAATGTGTTATTCAGTCCGCCCACTGAATTTTTATCACACATATTATATTTTCAGTTCTACAAATGTTTTTATACTTTTAATCTCTCTGTTGCAACTGTCCTTTTGTTCACTCATTAGAACAATCATTTCCTCTAATTTTTCGAATATATTTATAATACCTTTTTTTAAAGTCCTTGTTTGAAAAAATCCAAATCAAGGTCATCTCAGAATTTGTTTTTATTGACTGCTATTTTCCTTGATCATGGGTCACCTATTTGTATTTCTTTACAACCCTAGTAACTGTTTAAAATTTTTTACACTGGATACTACAGATGAAATATCTCAGGAATTCTAAGAATGTCTATCTGTGTATAACTGAGTCACTTTGCTGTACAGCAGAGACCGGCACAACATTGTAAATCAACTATCCTTCAATTAGAAAGATTGAACTATCTCAGGAGTTCTAAATAGTGTCTTCTTAAAGTATAAGTGTGTTGAGTTTATTTCTGGCAGCAGGAAAATTACCAATGGATTATTTTGTTCACATCAGGTTTAACATTTTCTTTGTTAGACATGAACCTAGTTCATGACAAGACCCTTATGGTAAGGTGTGACTTTTACTTCTAAGGCATAGACTTTCTGAGGTTTCAGCTGAAGCCTGGGATGCTCAGTGAGGGCTCCTCGTTCTGGCTGGGCTGGAGGTCCAATGTCCCCAGCAGTGCACGATCTCTTATACCTTCACTCACATTCCCTGTGGCAGGTAATCACTGCCAGGTCCCGTGCATAGCCATCCCAGCTTTCAACCAAGAGACTGTGGTCAGTCCTCACCAAGACTTCTGGCAACCCCTCTGCCTAGCTTCCTCTTCTCTTGTACCCTGCTCCACAAATCCCAGCTGCTTCTCAGGCAAGAATTCCAATCTCCTTCTTCTCAGGTCAGTGAGGCCATAGTTCTACTGGAGGTTCACCTTCCTGCCCCTCTGCTGGGAAGCGCTCCAGGTAGGGCACTAGGACAGCCATAAGTCTCACCCCCTGTGCTTCCTTTCTCTCAAGGGTTGTGCCTCTGCACTGCTTGTGTTCAATTCCTTAGAACAATCGCCTTACACATTTCACCATTTTGATAGCTGATGCCAGGAGGGACTGTTTGCTGCCAGTTACTCTATCATAGCTAGAAGTAAAGTTCACTGGTTGCTTTTATGCAATAGCCCAAGTGAACATGTAAAGGCACACATGCTTCTCAAAGCTAGTGTCATCAGAGCTTAAAAACTACAAAGTCAGTAGTCAACTTTGTCTCTGCTTCACACTCTTAGCTATTTAGGGAGCACTGCGGATGTACGTAGAACTTCACAAAGCCTGAGTGAGATCAAGATGCCTGCTGCAGGGTGCTTACATGTCGATGTCATACTAGTCAGAAAGAGCAGGTGAAAGGGCTAGATACTGTTTGAAAGGTTTCAGTCTGGGGAGATGCAGAAATGACAGACCCCTTTGTTGATTCAGAGAACTCAAAGACGGAAATGGTAGCAGATTCTAAGGGATGAAACACAAATACTGAAAAGTCAAGACTGACTTCTGGGCCTCTGAATAGCTGTTTTCTTTGTTCAAGTGATTGCCTTCCCCTTTCCAAGGTAAAAAAAACTAAGGAATCAAGCATAAAGAATTTAATGAATATCTATCAGAAACTCAGTTCTCTGTAAATTCTGGAAGATAAATAGCGTGGAATGTGTGTGGGAGGAGCCAGGGGAGGGTCCACTGCTATGTTACAGATAAATGGGACAGATGGCTCCTATCTTAGGTTTTCAGATAGACTTTTCAGTCAATGGATTTTTTTTTTTTTTAAACTTTTGTTTGCGTTGGGTCTTCGTTGCTGTGCACGGGCTTTTCTCTAGTTGCGGTGAGCAGGGGCTACTCTTTGTTGTGGTGCACGGGCGGTGGCTTCTCTTGTTGTGGAGCAAGGGCTCTAGGCACGCAGGCTTCAGTAGATGTGGCATGCGGGCTCAGTAGTTGTGGCTCGCAGGCTCTAGAGCGCAGGCTCAGTAGTTGTGGCATATGGGCTTAGTTGCTCCGTGGCATGTGGGATCTTCCCAGACCAGGGCTCAAACCTGTGTCCCCTGCATTGGCAGGCGGATTCTTAACCACTGCACCACCAGGGAAGCCCTGGATTTTTTTTTTAAAACTTAAAACCTAACATTAGAGGCAGGTTAAACGTAATGTTTCCTTTTGGGGAAAATTAAGTAGAATATAGGATAATCAAGTGCCAATAGTGTGATATTGAGTCAAAAGCATTATAATAGAATCTTGAGGAGGAATGAAGTAATGGATAAAAGGATGACTGAGGAAGGGTTTTTGGAGTAGATGGGAGTGTGGGATATTTAAAAATATCAATGCCTTGGATAAAACAGGGAAAGGCAGGAAGGCACGCCTATTAATTACATTTAAAGGAAACATTTTGAATATGTTTGTTTTCTCCAATGGACAACCTGTATATATACAAGCTCATTGAATTACCTGCTACTTTGTAATGTTTTCTTTGTACCACACCAATGGTGCAAAACAGTTTGTGCTTAAATCATAAAAAAGGAAATTTTAACCCATATCTTTAAGAGTGAAACACCTGAGTATCCCACCAATAAATAAAGAAATGACCTGAGAATGAGCTGGTCTGTTGTTCTGAGGCTGAGTTCACTAAAGTCACAGCCTTTTACCCAAAGGTGTATTGGTCCAAGCCCAGGACAATGTGGAAATACCAAATATATGACGTCATTTCTAGATGGAAACATTGCCCATTTCAAATTAACTGGATGGTTGAAACTCAGTGTCATCATGCATAAAATCCACTGACACCAATTAAACAACTGTCACTGTTGATTTGCTAATAAGAAAATATTGCAATAATCATTATACAAATTAGCAGCACTTGATGAAATAGAGTTAGTCCCTAAAGAAATCAGGTGGAAAATTGAACATGAATATCAGGTCAGATGCTTTACCCGTGCAGCTATAGCCTGAATCTTGGAACAAAGAGGAAATATTCATACGAAAGTATATCAACCAGTAGACATTGGGGAACACAGGGTCTGAACACCTCTAACTTATGGTATGATGTTTTATGATTTTACAGGAGACAGAAGTTTCTAATATTCTAGGGAGTATTTCATTCTATGCCATCTTGCCTTGGGGTAGGCGTAAGATGGAAGTTGGTCATTTTCTATTCCTGTTCTCAATACAGAAAGAAAGCTCATCAAAAGACAAATGCCTGTGGATTGTATTCAGATGAAATCAGCATGCACAGTTAACAGGCCTGCCCAATTAAAGAAAGTGTAGGTTATCTCATCCTCACTGCTCGAAGCATGGAACAAACGTCTTCTAAAAAGTGGCATTCAGCGATAACAGTGAGAATCTACATAGGGGATATCTTAAAATATTACTAGAATTACATCACTGGACATAACCTCTGCTAAATATAGAGATGAAAATATCACAGTTGATGCTTTTTCTTTTAAAATCTATGAGATGAATGAACACTAAATGGAGTTCTGGAATATTTTTCACCATAGCAAAATGCATGTATAAAGAGGAAATTGAGAGCTTGACACTATAAAAGTAGGTATGGGGGGGGTGGTTTTGTCGTTTCTCTTGAAAATACAGAGCCTCAGTTCCACTTGGGAAATCAGATACCAACTGTATTCTCTAGGGGAAGAGAATTGGTCTTTGGGATCAGAGCTCAAACTCAACCCTGTGAGAGGATGAGTTTGAGGATCCTTCTCACAAATAGGTAGAGTCATGGGTTCCAGTGATCCCTCACCACACCTCTCCCCCCCACCCCCAAAAAAGAAAAACCTCAATTGAAACATTCATCCAAAGCTTGTCAGCAAAGACCCGGCTAGACTTCCTGCACTTATGCCCTTCACCAGCCCAATCATCCAGAGAAACGCACAGCTTATCTTCTCTTTTAAATGTAACCAGAGTAGCTATCAATAATGACAGTAAAGGTAATAATTTTGTGTTGCTCAAATCAAAGAGATACATGAATTGGAGTGAGGTAATCTGCTGTGAACTACAACATGGCATTGGAGAAATCCTTTAATATCTCTGGGCCTCAGGTTTTTAACTTGAAAGATGGGGATAATAATGTTTGCCCTGTGCACGTCAAAGGAGTTTTGTAAAAATCAAGGGAGAGAGAGAAAAAACGCAAACGTGTGAAATGAAATACTGAAGATATTGAAAGCATAATAATAAAAGAGTTACACCTACACATATAGGTGTAACTATAAATAGAGCACAGGGGCTCACAGTAGGGGTTCTGCAGCCAGTGTGCCGGGGTTCAAACCCTAGCTCTGCCCCTCAGTAGCCACGGGGCAGTGCGCACCTTGCTTCACGTTGGTTTGTTCTTCTGAGTTATAAGCATGGTACTTCCTTTTGAGACTGTCGTAAGGCTTAAATCAGATACCCTAACCTGACTCAAAGGTAGGGCTTAATAAATGTCAACCAGCCTTGCTATGGTCAACTCATATTTTCCTCTGTTTAATTCAAAAACAGAAAATTTTTACACCGCCTTTGAATCGTTAAGCTTTCAGAGTAAATCATACCCTCTGATACATGTCAATAGTATTTCAGAACTCAGGATTCAGACCTCAGGAAAAGTACACATCTTCCTATTGGATAAGAAATGATGTTCCTGGGCTGGGCCATCAAACACAACCTGAAGGCGATAACAGAGCAAATGAAAACGTTATTTATAATTCTAAATAGCAAACTGTTCCCCAAAGTGACAAGATCAATTCTGCAACTCAGAGCTTTCCCCTCCCTGACAGATGGTGCTATTAAAAATAGCAACTCACACATCTCTTTGGTGAAGAAAAGCCTGCCTTAGTCAGCGATAGTGACCTCATGAAGTCTTCTTTCCCACTTAGAGGGGAAAGGCCATCAGGAGGGTCCCTGGGATTCTCAGACAGGAGCTTCTAAAGGGCGGTGGCCACTCAGCATTTACCGCCCTCTAGAGGACCCCTCAGACAAGCCCCTTCTCTCTGTTTTAACAGCTGCGTCTCTGACCAGGCCCCCTGCCTTTCACTGAGCCCATGAGCTCCTAGTGCCGTCCTGAACCTGGATATGACATTTGCTACAAAGCACTATCCCGGCGCCTACTGAGGTCCTCGGCACAGACCCAGTGCTTTATTTCTCTCGAGATTCCCTCCCGGGATCTCAGAGCCCTGAGGCGTCTGCTGGGCCAGGACCACACTGACCCCTGTTGTACAGTGAGAGGTTTGTCCAGAGCCACTCAGCCGCAAGGAGAAGAGAGAACAGAGCAAAGAAGAATGAAGATGGGGGTTTCAGGAGAACTGATTCCCTGGTGACCATGGAGCAGAAGAGGCTGAGCCCAGGCACAGCAGTAAATTGGGTTCCAGGTGAGGTCAGGTGACCGGGCACCTGGCCGCAGATCTGCCGTCACTAACACGGCCGTTTCCCAAGCCCAGGGAGGTCCAGAGGGATGGCCCGCAGCATAATACAAATCTGACACTGAGGAGACAGACACAAAGGGTGGAGGGCACATCTCCACTCCCCACACTTGGGATTTAATTTCAAGGGCTTTTTCTATCAAGAGTTGAACTGGCCACTAAAAGCTGTCAACGGTGTTACCTTAAGGCGGTTTGGTTAATTTCCCCCTTCACTCTACTTTCTGATGAACATGTTTGTGGTACTCCAGGCAAACTAGGGTACGGAGGAAGCAGTCAAGATGCCCTGGGAGGCTCCCAGGCGTGGACTCTGAAATCTGGCTGTGTGAAGGGCAGGTGACAACAGCTGCAGGAGGAAACCCTGCCTGCAGACCCCTCCTGACCCCTGGCTGCCACCTGAAATTCCGCCACCAGCGTCAGCTGTAAGCTTTGTGCCCAGGGGCACAGTCCTGCCACCTCTCCCTCCCAGTTGTGATATTTTAAGTCATCACCAGTCATTGAACCTCACTGGGAACAAATCTGGGGGTCTATAGGCACAGGTTGGAAGGAGAGGAAAGTGGAGGAGACCAGCCAGGTGTCAGGAGCGCTGAGGGATGCAGAGGAGACCCCATACTGGGATGGGGGGTGAGGAGGTCTCCAGGCAAGAATGTGGTCCTGTGCTGGCCTCCAGCTTGCTGGCCTGAGGTCTTTCCATCTTCTCTGCCACAGAGCCTTTGTATAAGTACAAGAACGTGACAACAGAAGAGACAGCAAAGCATTAGTGATGCCAGTCACACCAATAACGTCCACCAGTGCAGACGTCAGGGAGACGCACACGGCCACACGTCTCTTTCCTTCTGGGGAGTTGCTGAGGCTCTCCTGAATCCACATGAAGATAGCTCAGCCGAACATGCAAACTAGCCACAAACCACCTCCCCATTCAGAGTAAAGGCTTCTAAGAAAAAAAGGCTGTATCTCCCCCCAGATTCCTCTGATCTTTTAAAAGAAGAAAGTGAATCTTTCATTGAAGACTAAAAAATTATTCTAGGAATTGAAACTACTTTGAGATCGTTGGTACAGATCTCAATTTTTGCTGCATGAAATTATAAGGGAAATTGTTTGCTTTAGCTGTATAGCTAGTTGGATTCATAAGAAGTTGAAGTATATCAGGGATCCTGGGGGGACCCCCTGCCCCAGGGCAGGTCAGCTGGCCCGTGGGGACCTCAGACTCCTTGTCTGTAAAACAAAGAGATGGATTAGCTATTCTCCAAAGTGTTGTGTGTTTCCAAATGTCTGGTTTCTCTAGGCTTAAATGTGTCATTTTGTTTGACTCTAGTGGGCTTCTGGAATGATCCTTTCAATAAATTGTTTATAATTTCATCCTCTAGGAAATGAAGGAGGAAAGGTGACGCTGCCTTTAATTGCCGCCTGGGAAGGCTATGTCTCCAGAGAACCGTCTGTTTTTTTACACCGCCTTTGAATCGTTAAGCTTTCAGAGTAAATCATACCCTCTGATACATGTCAATAGTATTTCAGAACTCAGGATTCAGACCTCAGGAAAAGTACACATCTTCCTATTGGATAAGAAATGATGTTCCTGGGCTCGGAACATGTGTGAGGGCGGGGGTAGAATTGGATGGTTTGTCCGTTTAAGTGATAACATTTAAGCCCCTCAAGAGCACGCCCAGAGGTGGGGTCAGGACCCAGAAGAGAGGCTCAGGGTGAAATATCCTGAGAGACAGTCTGGCTGCTGGACCCAGAAGGAAACACTGACCCTGGCTGTTCTGGGGGTAAAGGCTCAGAAAGTTAAAAATACAGAAAGACGTTACAGGTCAACAGCTGTCAGGGGCATTTTCTGTGAAGCACCTGGCTCAGAGCTGGATTTTTTTTTCACATGATGGTGGAGTCTCACCATCCCTGAGGTCTGACTCTCCTCCACATCCCAGACAGCAAATACTGTGGGATGCGATTGCCAGGAAAGCCCCACCTAACGAGTGGCTGGAGCGCCCAGGCGACCTCCGTCCCGGTACAGCCTTCATTTCCAAACCCTCACCTTTGTCCCTCCTGTTCCCTCTGGAAGCTCCTTCCTGTTGAAAGGCTACATCTCTGCATTGTCCAATCTTGGTTCACTGTTGCATCACCTAGCAGGGCACCTGGCACCCCTGCCACCTGAACTAGGCTTTGATGGAGACTAACTAGTAAATGTGTTAAAAGAATTTATCCCCTTTTCTTGCCTTTCTCCTCCCAGACCAACCCCACACTCCCTTATAAATTCAGTTCAATTTTTCTGGGAGGCTTTTCAGAGTAATCCCAAGCCACCACCTTTCTCACGCCATAGATTTATGAATATCATAGTATTGGTTCTCTACACATGTTCTGCTTTGCATTGCTTTGTTAGTTTTTCTCAGGTACTGTATTAGTTTTTTTAGAGCTGCTGTAACAGAGTACCACAAACGGGGTGCTTTGAACAACAGAAAATTATTTTCTTAGTTCTGGAGACCAAAAATCCCAAATCAAGGTATCAGCCAGGTTGGTTCCTTCTGAGGCTGGGAGGGAGAATTGGTCCCAGGCCTCCCTCCCAGCTTCTGGTGGGTTTCTGGCCATCTTGGGAGTATCCTTGGCTTGTCAACACATCACCCTGATCTCTGCCTTCATCTTCACACAACGATGTTCTCCCTACACGTGTGGGTGCTCAAATTTCTTCCCCTTTTTATATGGTTGGGAACTAAAATATTTCCTGCCATCTCAGTAAACAAACGATGTTGCAGTTATCAAGCCATCACATTATAGCTACCAGGACGGTGAGCCCTGAGGGAACTCAGGATGGAGACAAACAGGCTGCCCACTGCCAAGCCCATCGAGCCCTCAGCTGCTGCAGCCCCCCCAAACAGTACACCCTGAGGACACTCAGGATGAGAAAACCCAGGATACTGGCCCCAGATAGCTGAGGTGCATATTAAAGGAATGACTTCAGCGAGCCCAGACTCTTGCATCTTCCCATACACAGAAAAGCAATAAATTCCTTAACTTGAGATGTCTGGTTTTCTTTTATTAACAGTAATCTTTTGATGTTCCGACTACCTGGTCTTTTTTTGCCAAAACTCCTCTATATCCTGACTTCTCCCTTGCCCCTTCAGAACAGTTTTCTCAGCGTTATCTGAGATGCTGTGTCCCGGATTTGAAGTCCTCAGAAAGTCTGCCAAATAAAACATAACTCTCAGCTTTTTAGGTTGTGCATTTTTTTCAGTCGACAAGGTATATAAGTCACATGGGATTAGCGGCCCAATCTACTCCAGTGTGACTTCATCTTAACTAATTACATCTGCAATGACCCTCGTTCCAAATAAGACCACACTCTGAGGTGCTGGAGGTTAGGACTTCAACCTATGAATTTTTGGTGGACTCTATTCAACCCTGACAATCATGCTAAACATTTCATTAACATAGAAGCTCCTTAGCCACAGGTGCTGTGTTATCTAAATATTTTGTATCACTGCAGTGATGAATAAATTATCATTGAATCAACAAACAAATTAATGCTTGCAGAACCCTCCTCTCCCCAACTACCTATAATTCACAACTACATCCCGTCCGCCAGCAAAAGGGTTTCCCTCTCTAGCCCAGCTTTTCTCAAGAAAATAATTCTTGAATTCAAACTCTCAGAGATTACTCCAGTTCACAACAGGTAGGACCTACTCTCTACACAGATTGCCTCCCTGTATTCAACAGTTTTACTCTTGGGCTTCTACGTGAAACCCTTAAAACCATGTTTCTTTCTTCGGAACACATAAACCGGCAATTACTTATTTTCGACACCCACAGGAAACTTAGTGATCTGTAACATAAATAATGGGATGAGTCTGAGAGCATCCTTGCAGATTTTAGCACTTCGTGGGTTCTTGCTTCTCAAACGCTTATGCCATCTATTTCCATCTGCATTCCTCCTGCGCTGTACGTAATTCATCTCAGCTGTTTTCTGCTGACTTCTGGCAGAAGCCTGCCTTTCCTACGCTTGGTAGCATCGAGATACAAATACAGATATAGCCGGAGAAACAGATATAAATACCCTGATCTGAGCTGGGCAGGGACACCCTGTGAAGACTGTTACGTGACTGGACAAAAGGATTTTTACTAAATGTCAAAGAATCAGAGCAGGAATAATTATTGAGTCCCCCTTAACACTGGTCCAAGCTGGACATAACGTTCTAGTTCTGATGATGCCCGTCTTCTTCCCAGGGATTGGGAACCTGACCTTAAACCCCTGCTCCATGTCCGGATTTTGCTACCAGTGGATAATCACTGCACACCAGGACACGACCTACTTGAACGCCCAGGTGTGTCAGCCTTAGGTTCTGTTTCTGGGCTCTGGCATTTGCTACCAGTTACCCCTTTTGGCTGGTCCTCTGCCAGCACCTGACTGGATATCAGCTGACCCACTGAAGAGCACGCTTCTTAGAGAGTTTATTTCAGTACCCGACCCTCCCCGTGGCCACCCCATCATCCTGTCCTACCTGTCAGGTCCCTTCCAGCTCCTAATTTTTTTCCACTTGTCCTGAGGTAAGTGTTTGCCCCTGTGATGCTGCATCGTGAAAGACCACACTGTTTAGGGAATTCTTATCACGTAGCAAACCTGTGGCTTCATCTACCTCTGTAAGAAAAATGGAAATTATGATGCTGGGTGCTGCCACGTTCCTTCCTGGCGGGAGGTATGGGAGGATGGTTATCTTCAAGGATGTCTGCTGACCTCAAAGGCCATGAATATGCTCCAATATTCAAAACTCATAAATAAGCCATTGACAACCTTTCGGGGGTAGACATATGGGCAGCCCTCAGTGAGGGTGATTTCTGGTACCTTTTAGGATGTGATGAGTCACGGATACATTATCTCGCATCAGTGATTGGAAAATGATCTAGGAGAAAGGGGACCAGGTGGTTTTGTAAAGGTAAAGAAGAGAGAAGCAGAGAGACACAGAAGGGACACGGGGTAGGAGCGAGATGGGGAGGGACCAGGCAGTCAGCCTGGAGGAGGGGAGCAGAGGTTCGTCATATAGGGGCAGGGGTCAAGGAGGCCACCAGACTCACAAGGGCCACCGGCGCCTTCATCCTGGAAAGTCATTTATCACACGTCAGCATCTGTCCTTGCCCTGCCCCACACTCTGCTGCAAGGACGCACAGACTCACTGAGTCCATCCATTTCCTTGTCCCTCCCCGAGCTGATCTCAGACAGCCCACCTCCTTCCTAAAGTTGGTTCCTGCTTTCTGATAGAAGCAGAAGTCACCTCTTTTAAGGTCATGAGTGGCTCGTGGAGACTTTTTTTGGTTCACTGCGTGGCCTGGACTTCTAGCAGCATAAGTTTAAAAGTTATAGAAGCCAAGGCAAAGTAACCAACATTTGAAACATTCAGGAAAATTGTCGTAAAATCTTATCGTCTATAAATGTAAGACAAAACATGAACTTTCCATCAGGTCACTTATTAACAACAGCAAAAGAAAAGTTTTGTTCCACTTGGGATGCTGGTAGGTTGGCAAGACAGCCCAGCATGTTGCTGAGGTGGCCGGAGATGACCAAGCAAATCCGAATAATCCAGAAAGATCGGGAAGCACTCTCTCCTTCCCGTCTCCCACTGAACAATGTAGACCCGCTATGGAGAAAACCCCAAATGAAAACCTCTGTCCCAGGAGGGCTAGTAGATGTAACCTGGTAGCGTAAGGAAAAAGGAATTTGCCTTTACATGCAAACCCCTAAATGTATCGTACTTTTTGTTAATGGAACTGATTAATACACTCTGTCCTGCCTTTCATGCTCTTCAGAGCACCATGAACACACCGTTGGGAAACTGCCCACGATAATACAATGTTACAGTAACACTGACCTGAGTGAAGAACTTGATGGTGTGTCTTCACAAGCACAATCTTGCTCCGAGATGGCCACAAGCCTGTGATACCGCCAGGGTCGAGCCCTGCTCGCTCCTGTCCCTTGTGAACCCAGGACAATACCTTGAGGGTCTTACTTAAAATTAAGGGAAACAGATCCTCTTCCAATCTCCATTTCTCTCTCTTTTCTTCAGCCTGCTGAACTGTCTGTCTTCTGACACTATTTAAACTAAGGAGGCATCTCTGCCATTTAACTATCAAAACAAAATAATGACTTATTGGAAACAAAAGTTGTGTCTTCTACTTTTATCCCTCACTGAAATGAAGGACGCAGCATCTTTTCACATGTCTTTGTAGTGGAAATTAAATAAACAAGCACTTCAAAGTGGTTTGATGAGTCAAGGACCCCTGTGAAATGCAGAAAAAGAATTGACTATCTGCAGAAAGAGAAAAACAAAATACCGTATGCTAACACATATATATGGAATCTAAAAAAAAAAAAAAAAAAAAAAGGTTCTGATGAACCTAAGGGCAGGACAGGAATAAAAACACAAACGTAGAGCATGGACTTGAGGACACGGGGAGGGGGAAGGGTAAGCTGGGATGAAGTGAGAGAGCGGCATGGACATATATACACTACCAAATGTAAAATAGATAGCTAGTGGGAAGCAGCCGCATAGCACAGGGAGATCAGCTCGGTGCTTTGTGACCACCTAGAGGGGTGGGATAAGGCGGGTGGGAGGGAGACGCAAGAGGGAGGGGATATGGGGATATACGTATGCATATAGCTGATTCCCTTTGTTATACAGCAGAAACAAACACAACACTGTAAAGCAATTGTACTCCAATAAAGATGTTTAAAAAAAATTGTCTGATTGTACACTGCCTCTTCAGTGTTGGGTTTAAACTATCAATCTTTTCAACTATCAATCTGGCATCTTTCATAGGAATAAAAGTCACTCCAACTTGTTTTTAAAATAAGACTATCAGATTCAGTCTGAAGGATTCACTGGGAATTACTGGACCACACAAAACAATTTGAGAATTATTGATCTGAAGATCCCATTTGATGATTAATTCTATTAAGCTTGGGTTCTTGAGTTTATAATGACATCATCTTTTAAATTTGCTGTTACTAGTGGGATAGAGAAAAAGAATTCCTAATGATATTTCTGAATGGGAGATTCTTATTGATTTCTCATCCACTTATTTTCCTCCTGAAATTTCTAAGCAGGTTAAATAAATGGTAGCTACAGCGAGGGAGAGAGAGCAGGAAACATGGGCTTAAAGACAGATGTCGAAAAATACTCAGCACGTCCTAGGTGTGCCCGATGGGCCATTCAAATAAATGCTGACGACGATAATGACAGTGCCTGGCACTGACCCCAATGCAGGGGAGCCTGATGAACGAAAACCCCACCCACACTCAGCCTCACAGCCTGTAAACCTCTCCTAGGATGCGAGTCAAGAGAAGTCCCAGAGGATACTGAGCAACGCAGGGGAGCATGATGGGACAAAGGATGCCTCTTAGGTACATCTGGGAGGGCACTTTCAACTGTTTTTTACTGTGGGAAAGTCAGATAACCTTAGCAAAACTTCAAGTGTTCAGAACAGTATTGTTAGCTATAAGCACAATGGCGTAGGACGGATTTCTTAAACGTATTGACCTTGAGTAAGTGAAACGTTATACCCTTGAACAGCAACTCCTCATGTTCTCTGCCCCCAGCCCCTGGCTACCACCATTCTATTTTCGGATTCAACCAGTTTGACTATTTTAGATTCCTCCTATGAATGGACAAGCATATAAAGTGTCCTGTGATTGGCTTATTTCACTTAGCTTATATAATGTCCTCCAGGTTCATCCATACTTGTAGCATGCATCAGTATTCCTCTCACCTTTAAGGCTGAATAATATTCCATTGTAGGTATGGACCACGTTTTCTTTATCAGTTCATCCATCAAGGGACACTCAGATTGCTTCCATCTCTTGGTCACTGTGAAAAATGCCGCTATGAGCCTGAGTGTGTAAGTGTCTCTTTGAGATGCTGTTTTCAATTCTTTGGGATAAATGCTCAGAGAAACAGGATGACTTCATCATATGGTAGTTCTGGTTTTCATTTTTAAAGGAAGCTCCATGTTGCTTTCCATAGCAGTGGCACCATTTGACATTCTCACCAACAGTGCCCAAGTGTTTGCTTTTTCATCTGTTATCTTATCGGTGCCCTGAAATCAGTTGAAGGGCATTGTTACCTCATCCTTCGGGTGCAAAAGGGAGATCCAGGGAGATTAAGTGACCTTCTAAAAGTCAGGGGCAGACTGTGGACAGCTGACAACTAAACCGAAGTCTTATCATCCTTTGCCCCTAGAGATCACACACCACCATGAATAAACAAAGGAGTCCAACTGTTATTCCTCTCTACAAATTGGCACACGTGACTTGATACATGATAAAACAACATTAATTATGGATTTTTGTGAGCAGAGACTACCGGGGATGCCTACGTGGGGTCAATCCCGCGACAAATTGGAAATAGGAACCTGTATTTCCTGCCAAATAGTCTGGAACTCGGCCAAGCTCCTATGCCTCATAGGGTGAAGTACATTGAGAGATGCTTAAATTTTTAACACCTGTGAAGACATTGGAAAGACCTACCAGCCAGATCTCTGTGTCTCTGCAGTAAGTTATTGGCAAGAATGAGCACAGGGTCCCCTCCCTTGCTGATATCTTTCTCCGCCTGTGAACTGAGATGTGCCTTCCTTTTCTCTGCTCTTCTGCGATCGTCTGCAACCCTGATGCCCAATGCTTGAATCATCATTTTACATTCATCAACTCATGCTCAACACAAGACAGAATTTCCCCAGTTTCAATATTTCAAATGACTTCTAATTTCACCTGCAAGACACCTGTGGCTCTTAGAATTTCTTGAAGAGTATCTTGCAACATATAATGCGATTTGGTGCAAGGTTCTCTGTCTTCCCTCTGGCCTTTCTCCAGCCCCTGATGCCATACAGCCCACGGCTCCCACTGTTCTTCCTCCCCAATTTCTCTTCCTTCCCCCTCTGGGGCCATTTCCTGAGAGTCTCAGGGGCCTCCCTGTGCAACTGGGAAATGCACTACATAGAAGACACGGTTCCAGTTGTGTCTGTCACTCAACAGTTGTTGCTTAATCATTTCATTTGCTAATTCATGAGACGTGGGTAATAACAACTGCCTTCCAAATTTAAGGGCTAATGGGACAAAAATTGTGAGGTTGCTTTAAAACATTACTTGCTAATCGAAGTTAAAGTATTACTGGCGCCACTGAGAGAGGGTGGGTGAGGTCTGCTGGGAAATGAGGGATTCCAACGGCCTGGGGAAAGAAATGTGCCTTTGAAGTCAGACAATCCTGTGTTTAAATCCTGCCTCAAGTAACATCAGAGGAGTTAATAAATATCTTTGTTCCTTAAATATCAGTTTATTTATCCATAGATTGGGTAAAATGAAACCTTCCATACACAGATGTTACAGGTGCTGTGATTACTAATGAGATTTTACACACACACACACACACACACACAAAGCCTGTCACACAGTAACTCAAAGTAACTCTCGAACCAATAAGATTTTCCTTTCCCTCCCCAATTTTTCTTATAGTAAAGGGAAGAATATCAATCAACATTCTTTTATTTTATTGCTGGGTAGAGCAGTGACATTAAAATAGTGGAATTAAAAAATCTGGAAAGCTAAAGAAAATTTAGATAACATACAATCTAAGTACTCCATCATGAAAGGTGAGGTCAAGAGAGGTAATGGGATTTGCTCAAAATCATGTACCTATTATACATGCGTATATATAATATGAACATTATCTGTATATAATATATGCTATATATATTCTCTGGGAGGAAACTCTTATTTTCTTAATTTTTTGCAGACTATTTTCGGAAAGCTGCACATATGAATGCATTTTTTGAAAAACCAGAAAGAGGATGAAAGGTCGGTGTCATTTCTTGTTCATGATACACTCATTCTGAAATCAAAATCTTTGTAAAAATGCTAACAATTAAGGAACTGATCAGACATTGCAAAAGGCCTCTTATGTCATCAAATTGTGTGGCTGATGTTAATTTCCTCTGGCTATTACTAGGAATCTTTCGTGTAGTTGATTAATTTTGGTAAATTCTGAAATCTAACCATGTACATTGGGGACATCTGTGATTTCCATTTTGAAAAAGAAAACTATTGAAGTTGTCAGAGTGAAACAAGGAATCTGGAAATGTTCATTTTCAGATTGTTCATTATGTGGTTCAACATACAAGGCAAATCTAAAAAGTTAGGTCTTAATGTCATGCTTTATGGAAGACGAAGCTTTGCAGTCGACGGGAGTAGCCCAGGGACCAATTCAGAAACATTTAAAGTGCACCATTTCATCAGACTTTGCTTGTACTGTTACCTTGGGGCACAGAACTTAGCAGTCACCTGAGATGCCTCCCTTTTTCTAACTCCCAACACCTTGTCACGTGAATGTTCCATCACAGTATCTCTCAGCACTGCCTGCTTCTCTCCCCCTAAACCATCACCATCAAGAGCCAAGCTGTCTGTGTCCCTGGTCAGGGTACTGAAGTGACCGCTGAGCTCTTCTATCACCTCCATGCTGACTCCCCTCCCAGCTGTTCTCTACTCCCGAGAGAAAGGGTTTTTTTCCTGTTTGCAGATGTGGTATCAACCCCACCCTATGCTAACCCCCCAAGCCCTTGTCATGGGTTCCCACTGGTCGTAGGATGATGTCAAGCTCTGTAACGTGGCCCATGGAGCCTGACCAGGCTGTACACATCGCCAGGCCCATCCGGTCCCTCTTCTCTCTTGCCTGGCAACACTCAGCCTGATCCCACCCGCACAGGGCTTTGCTGCTTCTTTCTGCCTCGAATATTCCTCCCACCCTCTTCGCTTATCTTACTCACCCTTCAGGTCTCAGCCTTAGCTTGGATCCTCAGGGAAGTCAGGTTAAATTTGTGATCACAGGGCCTTACCAGCATCTCACCACTCTTGGGACACTGGTCTCAGTTACAATTTTGCATTTGTTTATGCAGTTACGTTTGATTCTTACCTATCTCTCTGACTCTACATCGTTAATTCTAGTTCTGCTCACCATTGAACACCTGGCGCCTAGCACACGTGGATGCTCAAGAAATATTTGTGAAATGTACGAATGGAGGAATGGGTGGGTAGCACGTATAATCTGTTTATCATCTACAGTCAGTGCAGGATGCCCTGGTGAACTGTGCTTCTGCTAGTGGAGAAGGTCTGCATACGCTCCGCTTGTCCTTGGTCATCTCCTCTCGTTGACCAAGAGAAGCACCTCTTTAATGCTTAGCTTGAGGCTGGGGGTCTGTCATGGGAGGAAGGGCAGACTCTGAGTAGGCAAACACATCCAAAGCCTACAGAAACGGAAACCACGACTCTTCTCATTAGCCCTCAACTCTAGCTCCCCAATTTTCACCTTGGGTTCCACAACCTCACTGGACTGCTTCCAGCTTTCTCAAGGATTATCATTTGATGAATAATTACATCGTACACTATTTATGGAAGTGGTGTAAAGTGCTAGCTGACGGACAACAGCAACAAACAAAACCCTTTTCAAGACCTGCAAGGTTAGGGCTTCGTAGCTCTCACCAACCAAGCCGTCAAAGTTTCCCAGTTGAGCACCTGTGCCTTTAACCCCAGCCTGGAGCTGATCAACAAAGACCCAGAGGTAAGTGAGGCAGGTGATGACAAGGCAGATAAAAAAAAAAGCAGGAAATGGTCTTCCTGATCTGGAAAAATTCACTGAAAGATTCCCCTTTATGGCAGGGTACACTGTTCTATTTTATTTCAGGTCTTTCAGTCCTTTTATCCCCAACTCAGCTGTGGAGAGCGAACCACAGGGCAACGGGATGGATGTTGGCCTGGGGAGTTGGAGAAAGCACGGAGAAGGTGGAATTTCAGTTGTGCTCTGGAAATGTGCACAATTTGGTTTGTGGGAAGAAGTGGAGGGTCTACAGTGATAGACCAGGAGTGGGGGCTTAGAGATGAAAATGCCTAGACAGCAAACGCCCGTCTGAGAAGAGACTGAGGTGCGTAGGTGCTGGGGTGGGGGTGGGAGATTCACGGAGAAGAGAATAAGGGGGTCACGTGACACGTGGCAGAGTATCTCCCCGCAAAGATTTTCTGTCCCTGTGGCCACCGAATTAAGCATAGTAAAGATGCTTCCTTTTTTCCTAACTAATTTAGGGAAAATTAAATGAAATTCTCAGTTTACCGTGAATTCATATGCCTTTTTAAAAAAATAATGCCAAAGAGTTATATTTAAACTGGGGACACTATAATATGACCATTACCTCTGAAAAGGGCTTGGCCAGCTTCCAACATTGTTCATCCACCTCTATGTTTAATTCAGCAGAGGTTAATAGCAAGTCTCAGATGCCTTTGCATGGCCGGCTTCCCTGGAATGAACAGAAGATCTGGAAATCTCAGAGGGTAATGAAGTCATTATCATAACCATTTAAATAAAATTTTCAATAGTTAAGCCACCTTTCTATGATTTATTGTTGAAAAAAAGCTAAGACACTGAGTCAGAGGCTTGAAAAGGTCAGGGAATAGGCTGTTTAACAAAAGTAATAAAAGAAGAAAGAGGATGGATGGGGGAGGAAGGAAGCCCGGGTGATGGTGTTAGGGGAACCACTGCCCGAAACGGCCCTCCATGGCCAGGCACCATAGTAACCACTTGCATGAGTTACCTTAAACAGGAGGTCCTGGTAAGGAATGCGGAACTAACAAGCTACCACTAACCAGAAGAATTCAGGAAATGTTCAAAGGAGAGAGGAGACGCCAGTCCATAGGTCCTACCAACCTCCCAGAATCCTCCTCGCTGGAATCCATCTTGGCTGAGCGAATGTGCGCGCCACCAGGAAGGACCCTGAGTCAGAGTGATTGGCCAGAGACACCCCGGAAACTAACTCCATCGCCATAAAACCCGAGACTGCGAGCCACATGGCAAAGCAGTCCCCCCTGGGCTCCCTTACCCTCCTGCTCTCCACCCGGGTGCCCCTTCCCAATAAAGTCTCTTGTTTTGTCAGCACGCGTGTCTCTTCGGACAATTAATTTCTGAGTGTTAGACAAGAGCCCACTCTCACGCCCTGGAAGGGGTCTGCTTTCCTGCAACAATAGCAGGGACCCCTGTGTCCATGCTGGGCAACTGGCCAACGCTCTTCACAGACCAGTTTCAACTGAGATGTGCACGCACTGTCCGCATATAAGCTAAGACCCTATTGACCTGGAGATCATGAATTCAAGAGCAACCACGGGTAAGGACCAAGTGCTCACCACACCCCAACAAAGAGCCCCTGGGATCTCAAGGAGCTAAGACAAGACTCGTTCACGGAAGCCTTCGTGCTGGACACTGTAGGAAGGGGCTTGGGCGTTTCTTCAGGACTTACCAGCTCTTACTGTATAAAACAAGCCTGGCAAACTGGTGCTTGGAACGTACCCCCTAGAAGACCCAGATACAAGGCCAGGTGAGCTTCGACGCAGGTACCTGACGGTCTACAGCAAGACCCATGTCGTCATAACAATTCCCAGAAGAAGCAAAGAAGGAAACAGAACTGTGATGAGTGCCCTTTACTTAAGAAAGTAGGCAAGCAAATCATAATAAATAATAGTTTCGAAAGATTCCGATAAAACAGTTGAAAGGTTAAACAAAAAAACTCTTCAACGAGTAAGCATCAGTTACCTGGAAAGTCCTCCCGTCTTGAGAACGCCACATAAAGGAGGTGTTCAAGCGCATGTGCGTGTGTGGGCAAGTTTACGTGTTCTCCACAGTCTCCGTGAAATCAGCAGGTACCAAAGTTTCAAGGAGTGGAGTGCCAGGATTAGGTTTGTTTGCTGGGCAGAGAAGCAGTTGCTGGTGAAAATTTTTCTGAAATATCCAAATCCCTTTCCTTAGCAGTAAGCAGGTTTGGTGAACTGAATTTTAATCTTTGTTGGGAGATTAAGAGCACTGCCATGTCTGGGGGCATCATTCTGAACTAGTGGCTTCACTGGCCTGGGGATGAAGGTAAAGGAGATGGAAGACACTGGCTTCACAGCACAACGAAGCTCAGAATTTAAGCAGATCTTTTATTTTCCTGCCATTCAACTGTCTTCTAACACTTCCTGAGTGAAAAATCTTAGGACGTAAAATTTCAGAACAATAAAGATTTTGTGTACCAAGAATTCTGCAGGAGACAGTCCCCAAATATAGACCCATCTGAGAAATCTATAAATGTGCATCTCTTCTGTATGTGTATAGAGATGCAAATTTCTGATGCCCTAAAGTCAAAGATTCATTCATTCAATTCTAACACCTTTTTTGGGGACAATCCTTTAGTTTTGGCTCATCTGCTGGGAATTAGAGACGGCTACATATATTTAAAGTACATATATTTGCCTTTTTAGCCTTGCTGTTTAATAGAAAAGCGATTTATAATGCTGGATTGGCAGAGACCGATTCTGTGGTGGTGCAGTGGAGTGCTTCCAGATGAGTTGAAAGGTGGTTTCTGAGCATGAATTATATGTCCGCATGTAAACAGGAAGACAAGGAAAATGATGAATCACCTCCTACCATCTCTTAGTGCAAAACTGCAGACTACATAATTTAAAATTTACTGCCAGCGACACCCATATGATGCAATCTTACACAAAGAACCTACCAAATACATTAGGAAACAAAAGCTGTATTAAGGTTTCCTGCAACCCAAAGACAGCCCATGAATAATCCACATTTCCATGTATTTAGGCCACCTAAAGGTGAATACCTATGCAATGGCCTCAACCCTGAAGGAAACTGATGACTTAGCTGAACAATTTGATTTAATATTAATATGATATTTCAGTTACCTTGGAAGATAAAAGTTGCCCTGTCACATCTCTTTGAAGGTAAACTGTAAGTGTGGGCAGTGTAGATGACACTGTAGTTGTTATCAGGCTTTTTGACTTGGGCGGGGTGGGTGGGGAGGACACCCGGTGTGTGAATTAGGAAACTAGGAGCCTCGCAATAATGATGCTTTCTGCATCTCTTCTGCTGCCTGTGATAAAAGCAAGTGGCTGGCTTGCCCAGGATCCCAACTGACCCTCCAGCCAAAGGCAGTATACATGCAAAATCCATCTCAGCACGCGGCCCGGGGTAATTTGTTTTCTGTTGATAAAATGGGAAAACCGATGTTGGACGGACTTTACATGTGAAGTGCTTCACCATTCCTTGCTTTATTCTGCTTCTTTTTTTTTATATTAATTACATTCCGGGTGCTCAGAGAAATAAGCTTTACTACCCAGGCAGCTACAGCAGAGTGAGCACGTGTAATGAAATTCCTTCCCCTCTGGCCTCTCCTGACTCCCTCTGAACCCACGTGTCTTCCGTTCATCAGCCCGGACTCTGAGATTGATCACCTGGCAGGCAGCTTGTGGATGACCTGTGCCCCCCCCCATCCTTTCTTCCTCCTCTGTGGTCATATTGGTGCTTCCTGGCTTCGCTCTCCTGAGCTGGCAGAAGAAAGTGGAAACGATAAAGGACGTCACTGGCCCCACTGTCCGTGTAAGGGAGGGATGAGGTGGGAACTCAGGCCCCTTGAAAGTCTGGGAATCCATCACCTCCGTGTTTCCTTAATAGATCTCTCCTAGCTCACACTAGCCTCGATAAGTACAAATTGGCTATAGACACACTCATTTTTAAAGAGCAATATATCTGTTTACAGCCTAAAGGCTTTTATTTTCTTTTAGAAAATGTAACTTTCTAAATGTAATTTCCTAAAAAACTTGAGGATAATTCTAGCGGTCAAAATGGAATCTTATTGGCCCATGCATACAATAACATTTCAGAGATGTTACTTTCAGTTGGCAAAAGCTCTTAATACTTTAATTTGAGTTTCTGTTCCACCCCATTCTATCCTTTTTGTGTGGACGGGGGTCAAATAATTTGCAATTCCGCGGAAAGCAACATTTGGAAGCTCCCAGGACCAGACTCACTTAAACGTGCTGAGACGGCTTTAGAGCCCCATGTTTGTTGGATGAAATAACCTGGTAATCAAGGAAGGGCTGATGTGAACAGGTGCAAACCTCAAGCCGTTAGTTAGTCCTGGGGACCATCACGCCTTCCTTTATCTGTTTATGTTTATGCTTTTGCCAAAAGGAATCTACCTGGAGTATTCACCAAATGATAAGTTGAGAGTTGTTTTTTTTTTTAAATTCAATTTCCTTGAGGTGAGGCTGGTGTTTCAGTCTTCACAAGGCAAGTATTTTTATTCCCATTTTGTGGGAAGGGTAACTTCTTAAATATGGAACATGGATCCAGATTAGCATAGGTCTCATATATTCTCAAGTGCTTCCTTGAGCCTTTTTCCTGTTTCTCTTTCTGAGACGGTTTTCGCTTCCATGGTTAAACCACAAAGTCAGATTGAATTTAGCTGAAGTGTGAAGCCCTAAAGCGTGTGAAGTCTGTAATTCAGCAAAAACAACAGTGTGACAAAAACTTGAACTCTGCTAAAGCGTTGTCGCAGTCACGTTACCCAGGGACACGACCTCGTGCGTGGAGGGCGGTTTGTGAGAGCAAGGACACACTTTCTCTCGGGAGTCGGCGCCCGCGTGGGGACCTTGTGCTGCTTTACTGGGTGACAGGAGACGAGAATGACTCCTAGCTGTCCTGTAATTTTAAAAGAACCCCCCTTTTTAAAAAAGGGTCATCATAACCCCTTCCTCTGGATGGAGATGGATTTGTAAGACTCTCTGGGCCTCTGCCACAGATTCCCCCACCCCTCCCCCAAACCAGGGGCTTCTGCAGCCTCTTCCCTGGTTCCTGGACCAAGTGTGGCCTTTGTCCCCAGAGGCCAGCCCTTCTGAATACCTCAGACCTTCCAAAACACTATCTTAGGATCTTTACGTGGCAACAAACTTGACTCCGTGTTCTCAAAAAAGAGTCGTTGTCCGTTACTTCTCCAGAAAAAGATTTTGTGTTACTAGACAGCAAGGTGGGTGGTTGCCAAAAGCTGCAGGCAGAGAGGGTCCAGTGGCCTCTGTGGAGGGTGAAGCCCAAGAGGCTCCCCCTTTCCCTGAGGTTCCAGAGGTTTCCTATGTTTATACCCCCCCCCCCCGTAGTCAGCTGCATCCCTGGTGGCCCCCGTGAGGTCCCTGGCGACAAGCAACGTTGTGTTCTGCCGTCCAGATGCTCAGAGACAAACTGGTTGCCGAGTGGGCGAGTCCCTACAGGCCCTTGGCACCGTTAGCATTTCTGGCAGGAGGAGGAGAAAAGAGGGCCCGGGAAATGCATCTGCCTACAGGGCCCAGGACCGGCTCCTTTGTTGTCCCTTATAAGAGCACCAGGTTGTTTTATTGGCAGGTTGAACAATTCAGTCTCATAGTCAGAAAAATCTCCACCAGGGCCCTCCCTCTTCACATCACTCAGCTAGAGACTTAATCAAGGAACCCAGTAAACCAGAGGTGGCTGTGGTGTATGGGCCAGTGTTTCCTTTCAAAAAGTGCAAGTTAATCATCTGGGACCTCGTTAAACGCAGATTCCAAGTCAGCCTGCCTGGGGTTGGAGCTGGGATGCCGCGTTTCTGAAAGGCTCTCAGGTGATGCCGAGACGCCGTCCACAGACTACACTTGTGAGAAGCAAGGCTACTGGCAAAAGAAGGAGGGGCTACTTCCCTCCTGCCGTGACCAACCAACTGAGAGAGACAAGACCTTGACAGTGAAGGGCAGACCTCAGCTGGCTCCGGAGAAAGGAGATCTGGTTCTGACTCTTCTTGTTTTTTGTTTGTTCGTTTTTTTTTTTTAATTGAAGTATAGTTGATTTACAATGTCCTGTTACTTTCAGCTGTACAGCACAGTGATTCAATTATATATATACATATGTATTCTTTTTCAGATTCTTTTCCCTTATAGGTTATTACAAAATATTGAATATAGTCCCCTGTGCTACACAGTAGGTCCTTGTTGTTTATCTATTTTATATACAACAGTTTGCATCTGTTGATCCCATTCTCCTACTTTATCCCTCCCCCCTCCCTTTCCCTTTGGTAACCATAAATTTGTTTTCTATGTCTGCGGGTCTATTTCTGTTTTGTAAATAAGTTCATTTGTATCTTTTTTTTTTTTTTCAGATTCCACATAAGTGATATCATATGATATTTATATTTCTCTGTCTGGCTTACTTCACTTAGTATGATAAACTCTAGGTCCATCCATGTTGCTAATTCGAAAAGATACACGCACCCCAATGTTCACAGCAACCCTATTCACAATGGCCAAGACATGGAAGCAACCTAAGTGTCCACTGACAGAGGAATGGATAAAGAGGACGTGACGCACATATACAATGGAATATTACTCAGCCGTACTCTGTTCAACCTCTAGGAGCATTCACACACCAAACTGTCTCATTTCTATGTGTCCTTAAAATTACCCAAGTCTCCTCAGCCCCCCAAATGGAAAGGCCACCGATGGGGCTAACGCTTATTAAACTGCTCTGCACACCAGGAAAGAGCTCATTTGAGCCCCACAGCAACACTACGAGATACATATTCCCTCCCGACCTCACAGATAAGGAAACAGAGGCTCTGAGTTTAAGTAATTTGCTAACAAAGTCACAGGTGGACATGGCATCTGAACCTGGGTGTGTGTGACTCAAAAGGCTGCACTCTTTCCTCTACCCATCAAAGTGGTTATTTGTCCATTCCATGATCCCTGTTTTTTCCATTCACCTATCTACTGAGTACCTGTCACGTGCCAGGCCTGGCCGAGGCTGGTTTAATAATCTACAGAAAAGTCCTCGGGGGTCGTGAGAATTCTCAAGCATAGGAAGTCTTTTTCTGGAGGCCCTACAGCAAGAGCACATTTCTCAAATCTCCATTTCAAATGGTTTGATGTAAAATAGATGCTGGCTTAAGGCTTTGGTGGATAAATTGGGTGGCTGGAATTTTCAGAAAGCCTTTGGTCTCAAAATCCCTGTCCTTTAGAACCTAAACACACATTTGAAATGTGTTAAGCGTGCTGACAGCTTCCAGGGCTGTGTCACCATTTCAAATAAGCGGCGACTCGGTTCCTCATTAGTGATGGGGCCTGCAAAGCTCGGAGCGTTTGAAGCCACCTGTCCTCGGGCGCTTCAGTTGGCTACCAACTGCCCCTTAGAGGCACAATTGAGTTGCAGGGAGAGGAGGAAGTCAGCGTGACCCCCAAAGGCCACGCTCCGGGAATAGAGCTGCTTCTGCCTGGAAATGCAGCCCATTCCCTGGCAAGTTGAGGTCTTCCGTCTGTCTCGCGGGTTTTCCAAAGGGCCTCCACCTGGGCTTGTGCTCACATTGTCAGCTGTCATCGAGGACCGATGGCATCAGTGTCCTCAGAGGGTCTGGAGGGACCACGGCAGCCACGTGATGACCAGACAGATCCATCGGACAAGACAGGAGGGCGTGGCGCGCAGCCAGGGGGAGGTTCCGATTCCTGACTTCTGACCGTGCCCCACGGAACACACGACTCATGGAGATGAACAGAATGTCCCTCCCAGGCAGGCAGGGCGGTCGGTCTGAGCAAGGCAGCCGCCTCCTCTGAGTCTTGGCAACTGTCCCTGTGTTGGGAGGCTGGTGGCGGTGTCCTATTCCTCTCTGCTCTCTAGCCTGGCACTGTCCTGAGGGAGAGACGTGAGGGTCTCACAAGTGGGAAATGGGGACGGCCTCAGGCACGTCGCGTTGAGTGTATGTAGACCAGCGGCCAGATGGCAGGGTCTCAGGTGTCTCTCGAGCCCTGCATGAACGGCATCTCGCCCGCACGTTTCCAAGGGCACTGGGGAAGTCAAGTTATTGGGGTCTTTCGTATCCGCATTGCACGTGGCTCCATCTCTTCCTGCAAAAATCCCTCACTGAACACTAGAGCTGCGGTGACAGAAAATGGAAAGGATGGGCATAAAGGACGGCCATGGGCTTGGAAACACATGCCTGGGCTCCAGGGCAGAGAAACAAGAGTTTGCAGCCATCATTACCTGAAACACCTACAGGAATTTTGTGGTTCCACCCAGCCCGTCCACTCCCTGGACACAGCCCCATCTTCAGGCCTCTCTTACCCCTTGCCCTCCGCAAAGCTCTTTCCCCAGGGCCACAGTCCAGGAAACTTAAAGTAACTAGTTCCTGTGAGCTGCATCTTGCTGTGTCTTCCAGTTGGTAGACAGGGCACCGAGGTAACATAATAAAAATAACTAGCTTTACTGCATGCTTATAACATGTCATGCATTATTTAAGATCTTTACAGGCATTAATTCACACCATCCTCCCAATGCCATTATCAGATAGGTACTCCCACTATCACTGTTTTACATTTTCCTCTAAGTCATTGGGTTATTAAGAAGTAAATCCAGGGCTTCCCTGGTGGCGCAGTGGTTGAGAATCTGCCTGCCAATGCAGGGGACATGGGTTCGAGCCCCGGTCTGGGAAGATCCCACATGCCACGGAGCAACTGGGCCCGTGAGCCACAACTACTGAGCCTGCACGTCTGGAGCCTGTGCTCCGCAACAAGAGAGGCCTCAATAGTGAGAGGCCCGTGCACCGCGATGAAGAGTGGCCCTCGCTCGCTGCAACTAGAGGAAGCCCTCGCACAGAAACGAAGACCCAACCAGCCAAAACTAAATAAATAAAATTTAAAAAAAAAAAAAAAAAGAAGTAAATCCAGTAATTTCCAAAATATACAAACAGCTCATACAACTCAATAACAAAAAGACAACCCAATCCAAAAATGGGTAGAAGACCTAAATAGACATTTCTCCAAAGAAGACATACAGATGGCCAACAGGCACATGAAAAGATGCTCAATAACACTAACTATTAGAGAAATGCAAATCAAACTACAGTGAGGTACCACCTCACACTGGCCAGAATGGCCATCATCAAAAATCTACAAACAATAAATGCTGGAGAGGGTGCGGAGAAAAGGGAACCCTCCTACACTGTTGGTGGGAATGTAAATTGGTGCAGCCACTACGGAGAACAGTATGGAGGTTCCTTAAAAAAACTAAAAATAGAGCTACCATACGATCCAGCAATCCCACTCCTGGGCATATATCCATAGAAAACTATAATTCAAAAAGATACATGCACCCCTATGTTCATGGCAGCAGTATTTGCAATAGCCAAGACACGGAAACAACCCAAATGTTCACCAACAGACGAATGGATAGAGAAGATGTGGTACATATATACAATGGAATGCTACTCGGCCATAAAAAAGAATGAAATATTGCCATCTGCAGCAACATGGATGGACCTAGAGATTATCATATGGAGTGAAGTAAGTCAGACAGAGAAAGACAAATACCATATGATATCACTTACATGTGGAATCTAAAATGACAAAAATGAACCTATCTATGAAACAGAAACAGACTCACGGACATAGAGAACAGACTTGTGGTTGCCAAGGGGAGGAGGGCAAGGTGAGGGATGGATTGGGAGTTTGGGATTAGCAGAGGCAAACTATTATACATAGAATGGATAAACAGCAAGGTCCTACTATATAGCACGGGGAGCTATATTCAATATCCTGTAATAAACCATAATGGAAAAGAATTTAAAAAAAGAGAATTCAGCTCTGCAGCCTCACCCAGGGCTCAAGCTCTTCACCAGCACAGTGACAGGTTACAGGCATTCAGGCACCATGGCAGGCCTCTGGCAGAGGTGGATTTGCTCAGGGAAGACCCCTGCAGCACCTCCGAACATGATGTCCACTGCAGTTACCTGTAGGCCCCATCCCGGATGACAGGACATCCTTCCATTTGGACATGGGCGGCTTGAGGGAGGGCAGGCTTTTGAGCAACCACGCTGGGCCAATGAGGCATTTGTTAGTACTGAGGCTTCTCAAGTCTATCTCCCTGTTACGATGACCTTTCTTACACCAACTGGGAAAATGGAAGGTTACAGGAAAAGAGAGTTAATGAAAGGCTGCTATTGATCTCTTCAACTCCTCTTCACCATCATTTGGTTCAAAATTTGGAATCATGTTTCTTGCTATGAGGTGTTCTCAACCCAACCAAAGAGAGTAAAGTCTGAAGCTGTGGGTATCCCCCAGGCAGAATTCTGCAGCCTCCCTGAAAAGTCCTGTTGCATTAGAGATGTGTCCGCTGAGGTCCAAATGCACATTTTTTAATGTTTTCAATCAGTGGCCAAAGGTCAATGCCATCGGACTGTCTAGCCCCTCCCTTTGACAAGAAAGAAATGAGAAGCACAATCTTCATGTTTCCATCCTGGAACCAATGGCACCATTAGCCTCACAATGACGCCTGATGCCTGTGGTGGCGTACTGAGCTGGCTTTCAGGGCAGGCAAGAGGCGAAAAGCCCTTTCTGGACTCACTGTGAGAAGCGATGGTCATAATTCATGGTGCTTTCACTGGGCTTCTCTATACTTTCTATCTATGAGGATAGAAAACTAAGTACAGTTTGTATCACTGGATCCTTTTCAATCAGATCTGAAGAAGGGTTTTCTGGCTTGAACTTCAATGTGCTCACAATATCTGGGAATTACTAAGGGATTTTAATTTCCCACCAGAGATAGCACTATTCACTCATTTTGTAAACTGGCAGATGGTGATCAGAGACAGAAAGACACACCCACTGAGGTTAAATTCTGCAGATCAGAAGGGCCTTGACAGAACCCCGGACAGCCTTTTGTAAATGTAGGCACCTAAAGGAATGATAAAGAGAGCGAAAGTTCTAGAAGGCAGACTCTGGCTGGAGTTCACTACTGCGACAACGTCTGCAGGAAATGGAGCACGCCTCTGAAATCTAACAGTTCTCTCTAAGAACCAGATTTATCCAAGACCACTTCCCATTGTCTGAAGCTCGCTATCCATATCTCACTGGAACACAGGCAGGGCACTACATTTACTTTCCATCTGAGGGCATGTGACAGCCTTAATTTCCTGCTAGGAATTCTCTTAATATTTTTGGGAAATCACCGTTATAAAATGCTCTTACTCAGTCCAAATCAGTTCCATGAGGCTTTGCTAGATTTCCATTTCCTTCAACTTAAATGGTAGATACCCAACACAACCAAGATCGTGTCTGTGTGTATTACTCTGAAATTGAACAATTCTCTAGATTTGAATAAATTATTTAGGCAAGGAAAGAATCTTTAAAATCTACATATTTGACAGGTTCTGAATTCTGATTTAGGAGGTAGACAGGAAGAGGAAGATTATATTCTGGTGAGGCGCTTATCCAAACTGAGGCTGCCCCATTTTTTTTTCACTTCAGTTCAAGGACCTGATTTTTTAATGGCCAAAAATGAAAACTTATTTCCCTGACTGTGCTATCTGGACTGTTCCCTCAAACTGTAATCATTTTATAATAGGTTTCCAATGCACAAGTGCCAATTAAACTGTGCATTTAACCTTTGCACAAAGCACTCCATTTTCTTTTGTGAAGGAATCAAGCTTTTAAGTCAGCCGATCAATTCTGCAAATTATGTAAGTACATAGCGCTTGCTTAATATTTATTATGTTGGGCAGAGAGGAATCTGACGACAGTAGTGATAGATAGCCCATCTCGCGCTCCAGACGGGATGAATCAGCCGGAGCTCTCTGGGTATTGCAGGGTGAGGAACATCTTTGGTTACCTGGGGCTCTTCAAATACGGAGGAGAAATAAGTATGTAGTGAGATCTCAGTGACTACGAGGGGCAGAGCTCAGCTCTATTTTTGTCCAAGGAAATGCTTCACTTTCTCTAGCCAACTCTTACCTCATAATAAGATTTTTGGCTCCATTTCTGGACCCCTGTAATTGCCATGAGGAGGGCCGGTAGTACAAGTTTTTGATGTTCTGAGGCCACAAGTACTCGGGGCCTCTTTTCTCTCCAAGGAACCACCAGAAATGGAGGCTTGATTAGATATACCGAGAGTAACCACTTATGGAGGTGGATGATTTATGTTTCTTCCCATTTTTAAATAATGAGGAATTATTCACCAATGCCTGTTTTCTGTGTCAGACCACCGGAATAAAAAATCAAAATGATTTGTAATTAGAAGAATTCAATTACGTGTAAAAATCAGAATACAAAGGCTCTTCAAAATAGATGCTACTTTAAAAAAGTATTTTGTCTTCAAAATTCCTACTCAGAAGACGATTCTCTGGGTTCTGTTTCTTCATTTATAAACTGAGAGCCTGAACTCAAAGGCCTATTCTGAGTTTTAACTCTGCACATGGCTCTAGGTTTGTTTCAAAGTAAACTTGTTTTGTTCTATGAAATAAAATTCATGTTATGGCAAGATAGGAAAAATTTAAACAAAAAATCTTCTTTGCTGTTTGGCCTCCTCTCTCCCCACTGTGCACTGAGTATCTGCATCATGCATGGACCAAACCTCCCCCATCAGCAGAAATACCTGCTCAGAGAAAAAGGGCAGCATTCTTCCACCATCAACAAGACAACTCCTTAAAAGATAACTTTCCTCCTAGATCTTCTAAGGGGTCACATGACCCATCAGGATGGTGCTTAGATGTCGATTATGTAAATGGTCAATAACACGTCATTTGATGTACAGCCCTCTGTCTCAAAAAACTTCTATAACTGTGTCTTGACTTATAACAGGTGGAACAGTCCTCAGAGCTTTCTGAGATGCTCTTCCCGGGTTATAACCCTCAAATCTGGCTCGAATAAAACTTTCTTTCTTAGACTGATTGATTAATTTTTCGTCAACAGTAGTTGGAAATCATCTTACTCCACAGTCATATCCGATTAACTGCAAAGTACAAATCACTGTGATCCAGATTTTTGGGGTTCTGCTTTTTGGAGATGCCTTTTTATCCTGATGTGTCTGGATTTAACTGTGAACAGGCTGTGAAGAAGGGAGCGTGGAAACTGACTTAGCAGCATCGACATAATTACAACATTTGTATATATTTGGTGTTAATGTTATATATTGTTTTTTCAAAATCATGCAAATTGATAAATATACTATAGAAAATCTAAAAGTAAAATGTACCTCCTTCCAAACACTGCAACTCTTTTACTACATAGGAACAAATGACATTACACTTGCAAATTCAAAATGTCAGGAAACGCATATGATTCGATTTTCACAGTTAGAATGATTAACTGGAGTTGCTTGTATTAAACCCTGGATTTTGAAGTATCAGACAGTCATTGGCAACTGTTATATATGTGCCATGTGGGTGTGTTAATGCTGCTTTGCCAACAACATATTTCAGATTTTCATCTTGATATTTCCCCCATAAAATTCTTCCAATCTGAATATAGAAAGCTCCCATTTTTGAGTCTTTAATTACATGCCATTTTAAGGAGCTGACACTGAGAAGAAGAGCAACTTTGGGCCCCTTTTTCCTTTTTCACTCTATGGCTCCCCTAAGTTTTTGCTTGAATATGTTCAAGAATGTTCTATCTATACCCCTGTAGATAATAGGAGTATCTGTCTATTGAGAGAAGACTGGGGACTTCACCTCTGAAGTGTCATCATCTACATTAAAAAGAGTCATTTACCCAAGTGAAATTCACATAATGTTAAATTAACCACTTTAAAGTAACGGTTCAGTGGTATCTAGTATAGTCACCATCTTGTGCAACCACCCACCACCTCTATTTCTAAAATATTTCCGTCACTCTAAAATAAAACCCTTATCACATACATTTTCCTAGGACATTTCAATGGTTTTGGATACATGGATGAGAAAAGAATGAATTGAAACAATGGTTAGTCCAATAAAATCTCCCTCTTATTGTTTGGATGGATTGGTGGGGTTGTGCAGTGTGCGAGGAGCACAGCTAAGAAAGAGGTCAACTGACGTAGACATATTAGCTTTAACACATTTGGAATGTTTCAAATATATATTAAAAGGTAACTTTGTTATACATTAACCCTAAACTCCTAATTTACCCCTCCTCCCTTCCTCCTTGGTAACAAGTTTATTTTCTATGTCTGTGGGTCTGTTTCTGTTTTGTATATAAGTTCATGTAACCCTAACATATACACACTACTATATATAAAACAGATAGCCAACAAGGACCTACTGTATAGCACAGGGAACTGTACTCAATATGTAATAACCTATAAGGGAGAAGTTATACATATTATACATGTATATAACCGGATCACTTTGCTGTACACCTGAAACTAGCACAACATTGTAAATCAACGGTACTCTAATTAAAAATTAATTAACTAATTATTTAATTTTATAACGGTAACTTTTTAAGCTGTTAAGACCCCGAAATTAGCAAAGTATCTGGGACAGGAATACATTCAAGGATATGTACTTAAGGCTTCTCCCTCTCTCCCTTTCTCTTGCAGAGCTCACCTCTGTGCTGTTTTGTACTACCAGACAAAGGGCAGGGATGGCTACCAGGCCGGGGGCTCCAAAGGAAGGCTGTGGATTTCTATCAGAGCACGGAGGTGCCCAGAGGGCGGAGCGGAGAGAGATGGGGGTGGTGAGAGGTCCTGGCTGGTCCTGGTCTGAAATGGTCAAGGAATGGAGGTGTGCGAACCTTGTAGGGTGGAATGTTCTTGCAGAGGAAAGAAAAGAGCAAGACGAGGTGGAACGGCCCGCTGGGGGAGGGCTAAGACTTTAGCCAGAGAAAAGGCAAGGAGATGTTTTATTTTGTCTTGTGAAATGTCATGGCCTTTTGCTGCTTAAGGACTTTCCCTCCAAACAAAATGTTTACAGATCAAACTCGACAAAGCATTAGAGGAGATGCATTTCTTTTGATTGCAGTCATCAAGCAAGAGGAGAGGAGACCCAGGATGGCCTGGAGGACGCCAGTATGAGGTCTACGAGCTGGGTAACAGAGGCCATGGCCTCACTGGTGACCAGGAAGGTGGGGTGGCCAAGAACCCCTGTGGGGAAGCAGTAACAGGGCATCTTTACACCTCTTCTTACAATTCCAGTTATGGCAAAAGTAAGGAGGTTTGTACTCAGCTGTAAATAATCTCTCCATGACAGACGACCCCTCTGAGCCTCCATCACTCAGGGAGGGATGTCCTACAGCTCCGGTGTCCTTGGATCTTGACTCTAGGATTTCAGACTTGGGATTCTTTCAAGATGAAACCACATGAGTGTATATAAATAATCTCCAGAGAAATATGCTGAGTGGAAAAAGCCACTCCCAAAGGTTACATACTGTGTGATTCCATTTATATAACATTCTGGAAATGAAAAAATTACCAAGCTGGAGAACAGATTAGTGGATGCCAGGGTTAAGGAGGGTGGAGGTGGGAGGGGGAGAGAGTGGCTATAAAAGGGCACATGAGTGGCCCTTGTGGGGACAGAATGCCCTGTATTCTGTCTGCACCGGCACCCATATCCCGGTTGTGATGTTGTCCTCTGGTCCTGCGGGATGGCACCACGGGGGGAACCTAGCTGCACAGTACTCGAGATCTTTCTGTGTTATTTCCTATACGTGCATGCGAAGCTACGATTACCGCAAAATAAAAAGCTTAATTCAATAAAAGGATGAAACCATTGAGTATTGAGGTTGTTCTTCATAAAGGAAGGTAAACACTTGGAGAAGAAAAATCAGTGATGGTTAACGAAGGACAGTGTGTTGTCTCAAGGTGGCATTGCAAAAGTGTGCTTATTAAAATATAAATATGAGAGCAGGCACACGACTTGAGCCATAATCTAATGCCTGTGACAGAGAAAATGGAGTTCAGCACAGGAGAGAGTTACCCGAATTCAGTTTGTGATTAAACAATGTTTATATATGTGTGTGTGTGTGTGTGTGTGTGTGTGTGTGTGTGTGTGTGTGTGTATTCATTATATACATTCATTCCTTATATATGTGTGTGTATATGTACATAGAAAGAATTCCAGGGAATGAATACATACATATCAAACATGCACACACACACACCTATGCACACCTACACACACACACACACACACACATGTGTGCACAAGGTCACTAAGCCAATTAGTAACAGAAGTAAAACCACAGATGTAAACTTCGGGTTATTGCTCCTTCCAGACCAAGCTCTCCAAGACAATCAGTCAGGCCAGAGAAAACAAATGCTCTTCTCCCCACTTAACCTTGATAATGACCTGCCACACAGGTGTCCTTAGCCAGGTGATTTCTGCTTGTCCAGGGAGATCAGAGCTTGCACGTGTGAGCGGCATCCTTTCAAAAAGACTCATCAGGGTCTGTCATCTGTTCCTATGGGGGAAGGGGAAGGCTAATCATGATAATTAACTCTCCTTCATTAAAAGCACCCAGAAGTCAGTGAAGAATCAGTCCTCCTGGTGTCACTCTGGGCAGGGCCCAAGGCTCCCCACGCTGTCCCAGGCCGGACAGAGAAGCCAGGATCTCGAGTGAGAAACAGGACAAAAGCCCCCAGGACTCCCTCCCGCGCATGTCCCATCAAGGAGGCGCCTGCCCCGCTGAAGCAGTTTATTTCCTGGGTGATGCACGTTTGGCCCGTTTAAAGCAGTTTCCAAGGACAGGGCAACAGAACGGCAATGGCGCCCAAGCCTCTCCACGCCGTTCCTGGAGGCCCAGGTGGCAGGGCCCTGCGGGGTGATCAGACAGGTAAATGCACACAAGAGGGACCACAGCTCGACCTTAGAGAAGAGCGAGAGTCATTAAGTGAGATGAACATCGTTCCAGGGCTCATTTGCGGGGACACAGCCTCCACAAAGGACCACGTCGCTTGGACATACTAACAGCCCCTCCGACACGAGCTAACTTACACTCAGAGCAACGATTTACTCAGCACTCCTGTTTAATTGGCCCTTCCCATATCGTGTCACTTTCATAAGAGCATACTCAGGTGGCTACGGTGACCTCTATTTTCTTGCAAGGCAGGAAGACCGAATGCGCGTGGAGGGGCCGCAGGGTCACAGGTGTGGGGCAGCAGCTTGAGCAGAGGCTGGTCCGCCTGGTTGTGGGCAGGTGCTGTCTCCATGACACAGGCGTCACAGATCGTGAGACGGGGGCCTGTCTTCAACTGTCTCATGTCTTCGTAGCTCTCTCCCCCTGCTCCCCTCTGTGCTCCGGTACCCACAGCGCACAGATGTACTTGGATTTGTCCTTGTTTACGACTCACCCAGCTGCCTCTGTCCTTGTTATGCCTCGTCCCTACTGTGGTTTTTGCAAACCCCCGGGGTGGAGGTGGGGGGATGTTTCTGTGACGGCCACACAGAGCCCAGGCCACGTGCACCGGCGAACTTCTGACCAGGGGTCAGGAAGCCAAAGAAGGACATCTGATGGCCAGGCCACACCATGCCACTTGAAAACAGCCTCAACTCTGGGCAGTGGTCCTGTCCGTGGTGTGTAGACGACAGCGTTCCTTCAGGGATGGGGCTTGGGGCCTACTTTATCCCAAAAATTATTGCCACATTCCACTGTCTACTTGTATTCGTACAACGTCAATATCAAAACAGCAGCCAAAACATATACTCTGAATGTTAACTGCAAATTTTCTGTTCTAGGCACGAGCTAACTTTATCTCATTCCCATAGTTGATGCTCTCGATAACTATTGTGAATATATTATTACCATTATTATTCCTATTTTCAAGAGGAAGGAAAAATATCATAAGTAATTTAGTCAAGTTTGTCAGCTAGTAAGTGATAAAATCAGAACCTAAGGCCAGGTTTTTTGAACTTTAATGTCCTTATTTCCAATCTTTATGCTCTACTGTTAAAGTCAAAACCCTGCCCTGTGTCCAGAACAAGGAAGAAAGAAATTGGGGTTTGTGTGTCTGTGTGTCTGTATTAGTTGATGTTTGTGAACAGTTCAAAAGCCTGCTATAGCTTCTAAGCTAAGTTCAGGGATCCAGAGATAAAATGAGACCTGTTACCTGCTTTCAGGAAGCTCACTGCACAGAAGGGGGAATTGTTAAAAACAAAACCCAAAAACCAAAAACCAAAACCTTCTGTGGGAGGGAGCAGTCTATGATGGAGGAAAATTCCAGGGAACAGAGGGAGGTGGCAAGGGGGCAACATGAGAGAGTCTACATGACGATGCAACCACCGGTGTCCAACTCGGAGGGTGAGGGCTTCCCGGAGGGAGGAGCAGGAAAGGTGTCAGGAGTGGGGAAATGAGAGCGAGGAGGTTTGGGGTGAGGCTCAAGTGTAGGGTGGCAGGAAATGCGGGAGGGGAGCTATTACTGACCATAACAAGATTAAAAAACACACACATGGAAATAGGCAAACGTGTTCTCCGTAATCATAACTGTTCCAGTAAGGGTCACGTGCAGTTGTTTTCTTCTACATCCCCACATCATCACTTTAATTAAAAGGTTTTTTCTAACTTTATTGAGATATAATTGACATACAACACTGTGTAAGTTTAAGGTGTATGTGACGATTTGATATACATACATATGGAGAGACGATTACCACAATAGGGTTAGTTAACACAGTGACACCTCACATAGTTACTAGGGTGTGTGTGTGTGTTGAGACCATTTAAGATCTACTCTCTCAGCAGCTCTCATATCAATACTTTGGTGCTCTCTGTTTCAATCAATCCATTCGTGACTACGCTGTCCTCGGCTGAATGCAAAGTCTCTAAGGATGGGAACACCTGTCATTCCCAGGACACCTCAGGGGTCCAGAACATATCAGTCACCCCAGGAACATTTGAGGAATGCATGCACATTTTATATAGTGCTTTAGAATGCCCAAACTCTATCAAACCATTAACTTATTTAAATCTTCCAAACTCAATCCAAGAGAACTAGTCCTAACTTCCATTTCAGATAATAGTAACTACAGTGAGGGAATAAGGCACCAATTTTTTGAAAACCTGATATTTAGCAAGTGTTTGATACGGATTGACTTATCATTTCGACAGCAACTCTGTGATGTAAGTATTATTACAAGTATTTAAAGAAAAAAATAGACCCAGGAAGTGTAAGTAATTAGATTAAGATCTCAAAGTTAAGTGATGGCCTAGGATGTGAGTTTACATTTTTCTCATTTTAAAATCTCTTTTCAGTTGTGTGTCCTCTCACTTACAGAGTTTAAATTTCTCCCTTTCAGTAGAACTGTGGCACATGGATTTACTAATTACTATTCCTGGAGTCACCGAGAGCAATAGACCCATCGGTAGCCACGTCTCACACAGAGTCAGAGAGGACAAAAATGATGTATAATTGTTGCATGGAGCCAGCCTCAAAGCTCCGTACTGTGACCTGCTGTCCCAGTGCCTTCCTATTTAGAGGAGTGTCCCAGAAAAGCATTGGAAGGGTTTTCAGAATCTAAACGTACATGAGGCCCTAATGGCAACGAATGTTCTCGGTAGGCATGAGCCTAGACCGGCATTCAACAGACTTTGAGTGCCTGGAAAAATCCATTTTTAAAATGGAAATCCTCTCCCCACCACCTGCAACTATGACTCAAGTTTTTCTTTTTACTGCTGATTATGAAATCTGAACACATCAGAAGATCCAGCTAGAACTGCAGGGCCATATCCAGGGCACCCTTCACTAATCTCAAAGGGATACCCTCTGTTGGGGGAAGGGAAGGTCACAAAACTTTAAGCCAATTCTAAACAGATCCTGCCAATGTCTTGTATCAGGACTGTCCAAAGGAGGTTAGGAAGTTTTCTACCTTGGACTGCATTTGTTCAGTTAACACAGAGCTTCACAGCCTGTGCCAAAGCGGGACTAATGTTCCAAGTGATAAACATTTTGCAACCTGGTATTTTCCAGGTACTAAAATAATAATGGCATTGTTTTGTTTTTCTTTTAATCGCTCACCATTCTTCTGAAGAAAACTCGGGAGGAAAAAGATAAATGATACTTGCAACCTAATTCAGGAGACAGTGAGCTCCTCGTAAGAGTTTTTACAGGAGACAGAAACCACTAGGTTCTACCTGTTTTAAAATTTTCTGAGATGAAAATGCTCCAGAATGGCTTCAGTAGTTTTTGGCCCTGACTTTTAGAATTTGCATGATCAAAGCCTCCCAAACCTTTTCCACAGTGTCTCAAGTGATTTTTAAAGACCCAGGTGTCTTCCAAGCTCTGCCCCAGCGGTTCTCATCCCTGGCCGCACATCAGAACCAGTTGGGGACCTTTAATAACCCCATAGCCCGGGCCGTGCCCTAAAGTGATTAAATCAGAACCCTGGCATGTGACCTATAAGGGAATTCCTATTTGGAAAAGCACCCCTGGGGGATTCCACTGTGCAGCCCCACTAGAGGACACGGCCTAGCAGTCTGAGCTGTGCCAGGTGTTACAGAAGGGGCTCCTCACAATCAGGACGAATACAGCTGTTGGTTTCTCAAATACAGCTGCCGAGGGCAGAGATGGCCCATGATTCATTTTTCTATCACTAACACAGTGCTAGGCTCATATGCAAATTCTTCACAGATAACCGATAAAGGAATAAACAAATGAGTGAAATGTGTAATTCTAACTCAGCTACCAATCAGCTTTGTCCAAAATCAATGGTTCATCAAAAAAAAAAAAAAAAAAGAGTCCTGCCTAATTAACGAAGGATAGTAGGCTGAAAAGTTTACAAATAACCAAGAAGCCTTCTCTAAATGCAGCTGAACACTTGAAACAACTAAAGAGTCAAAATTTGGGGGGCAGGGAATGGAAGGGGGGAGGGGGATGAGGTCATGACTCCGGAGGCAACAAGTAACTTCAGATGAACCCCAGCTGGTGTCTCCAGTCAGGCCTCCCTACACAGGGGCAAAGCCTATAAAACTTCCCTGCAAACCAACAGCCCAGGTGAGTAGCTTGTGACAGGATCTGGGAGGACCAGAATGATGACCAACAGAAAGTACGGTTAAGATCACCAGGGGCTCAGTCAAGGAAGGCAGCTGGGGAGGCAGAAGGGTGGGAGTGCAGAATAAACACCACGTCTCACCAACTCACTCCATCCTCCTCACACCCTCATCTAATGCCAAGACTCATTCCAGAGCTCAGAGGCTGAAGGTCACGTCACACAACAAAGGAAAGGACAGAGGCCTTTGGAATCTTCTGACGTCCAGATGCACTGTGATGGCTAATTTTATGTCAACTTGACTGGACCAGGGGGTGCCCAGACATTTGGTCAAACGTTATTCTGGGTGTGTCTGTGAGGGCATTTCTGGATGAGATTAACATCGGAATCCGTAGGCTGAGCAAAGCAGATTGCCCTTCCTGATCTGGGTGGGCCTCATCCAATCAGTTGAAGGCCTGAAGAGAACAAAAAGGCTGACTGTCCCACAGGTCAGAGGGAACGCCTCCCGCCTGACTGCTTTCGGTTGGGACATTGGTCTTTTCTGACCTTTGGATGAGAAGTGACACCATCAGTGTTCCTGGTTCTCAGGCCTTGGGACTCAGACTGGAGGTACCCCATCAGCTCTCCTGGGTCCCCAGCCTGCCAACTCACTTGCCGACTCACCTGCCAATCTTGGGACTTGTCAGTCTCCATAAACATGTGAGCGAATTCCTTATAATAAATACATACATATGTCCTATATATGTCCTATTGGTTCTGTTCCTCAGGAGAACCCCAACACATGCATGCATCTGACATCTGCGTAACTAAAGGTGATGTCCTTAAGATCTGTAACCTTTTCGGTGTAGACTTATCTTTGTTATATAGTCAAAGTCGTATAATGCTTAGGCTGGTGGAGTAATTTTAAAATATCAGAAGTGAAAATTACACTAAGCACCAATTTGTCCACTCTCCCACCCCCCGCAGGAGTCAGAGAGAACAGGTAAAAGACGACATTAGGTCACAAACAACCCTGTCTATATGTGAGGAAAAGGAAAGAGCTCAGGAAGAACAGCGGTGCAATACGCAGACACAAAGCATAGCCCACATTACATGAGGGCTCTGTGCTCCCGATGTTCATTCATTTCGAACATCTACAGCTGTCTGGTCCACATTACAAGCCCGCAGTGGTGAGCGCTGATTCCAGCTGTAAATCCCCAGATGGCTTTGCTCCCTGCCCAGGGAGCCAGTGATGTCATCAGAGAGAGCAATTCATCTCTCTTCTGCTCCTGGGGGGGGAGGCCACAGGCTGGGTGTGCTGCTCCTGAGGGAACGAAATTCTAGGTCTGGGAGGAGGAGAGATTAGTTTCTCTGCCCTTTTCCATCCTGGTGGTGTGGCCCTCTAGATGGATGTCACTAGGCTCAGTTACGTCAGGAAATGAATTGCAAAGCAATCACATGCTAAATTAACTGCTTGGTGACATAATCTATATTAATTGAACATTATTGATTCTTATCCAGAACAAATGGGCACCGTGACATGGACATAGTGGTATGTCAGAAGGGCTTCATGATAGGACCTCATTGTCCATAGATTAAGCTGCTGAATTAGGTCAGTGGGTACCACCTCCCCTGTGCTTTTGACATGATATCACAGAGCCAAGAGTGGAGAAGAAGAGGCAGATTTCAGGGAATCCTTCATTTTTTTCCATCTAGGCTACCTCCTGCTCGGAAGAGCACAGACCAGGACTGTCCTCTGATGAGGAAGATTTCCTCCTGAACGTCAGTGAGGAAGAAGGCTTCTGTCTAGCTGTTTCCACTGCACCATCTATGGTTTTCAAGGCTGAGCTGGGCTGGGCTGGGGGCTTGGGTGGGGAGAGGCACCACACAAAGGTGTCTGAAAGCTTCTTGTCCAAAAGGAAGCTATGGTCTGGTTATTCCCTGTGGATTCTGTTATTTCTTCCAATGACTCCTCACTCTCTATAGTCATGGCTTTACCTTTGTACTTGACGACCCTCAATAAACTCTTTCCTCAGACCCACGTTCACCACCATCGTAATATCAAGGAAGAGGTGCTGCCGTGCACCATGTTAGATTCCGCCGGCGTTACGGAAACATACATAAATCTACTTGTACCGCCAAGCTTGGCAACAACACAAAGCAGGTTCTGGTTAGACACTGAACTGCAGCATAGGCTGGAAGTTCAGAAGGGGAGACCTCATGGAGGACGAGACTCAAACGGGGCCCCCAAATATAGAAACTTGGAGGTGAGAGAGGAAAAGGGAGATTTTACCTGAACCCCAGGGAATTTCCAGGCTAAAATCACGGAGGTGGGAATCTCCAGGATTATTTGGGGAGCAAGCTGCATTTCAATGAAGAGCCGTAGTCCCCGAGTAGATTAAGTAGGGATGGGAGAGGGGACCCACTACGAGAGGACTTCCAAAGCTTGCCGGGAGGTGGGCGTGTGTCCTGACAGAGCCCGGTCTCCTGCAGCTTTCTGACGAAGGACGTGTGGTGAAAGCAATGTTTTCAGACTAATTTAAGTCCAAGGCCTTGGGGCAGACTTGGCGCTTGGCCATAAAGCCCAGGTGTTCCTTGAAAGCAGGCAGGGTGAAATACTCCACAGCTGAAAGGTAATTATCTTCCTAAAAACCAACATTCAACAGAGAAATAAAGGCACGCCAAGAAATTCAGATGAGTCTGAATAACACAAAAATGGGCTAACTTCATTTACTCGTTCATTAAATGAACAAGAAGGAGGAACACAGGGATATGCTTAGGGGTGACGGTCTGCTCATTACACATCTGGATTGCGGGGTTGGTTTCTGGATGTATACACATGCCAACGCTTATCAAATTACACACTTTAAATGTGTGCGGTTGACTGTATGTCCTTTAGGTCAATTAAGCTGTTCAAAAAGATCATCAGAATTATATGCATATGACCCGTGCCTTTCCATCTTGATTTTTATGATAATTCCCTTTTATTTCACCCTCTGATTGTATTCTACTGACATCTTGATTTCCCTGTCTCTTTACCTTGTACCTACAAACACACATAAGCTGCCTTTATCGTAAGAAAATTATACATTGATTTTTCAGACAACACTAGCAGTGACAGTACCCGGAAATGGGATGGCTTTCTACGTTTCATACGAAAAATGTTTAAGAAAAAATGGACCTCATCAAGGTGAAAGATATATTGTGGCTACAGACAGCTTTTCTCTGCAGTTAAGCAGCTTCTCTGATGAGTATCCCTTTGTCCTAGACTTCCCCAGAGCTAACTCAACCTGGGCACAGTCTTTTTCCCGGGAAATTGCTGTGTTACAAATTGACGGCAACCAGATTTCAGAGGCTAGAAGGCTTACGCTTGTCTTTTGCCCTTGAGGCCGGTCCCTGCCTCTGTGGTGCATCCAGACAGAGCAGGGTGAGCTAGGATGCTGGGATTTGCATAAGCCTCCTCGCAGGGAGAAATAAATAATTTTGCTTTCCTCCTTTTTTAATATTTCTGCTTGGACTTGAGACTGTTACTACAGTGAAGCAGCTCTTTCCCCCTTCTTTCACGGGTCCTAGTTAACCCTGCCCACTACAAATTGGCACCTGCCATCTGCCTTTATAAGGATTGTCACTAGCTGCTGCAGCCACTGACCTTCAACAACCCCTGAAAGGAGCTCAGGGTGGACATCAGGAATGAGGTGCTCTGTGCTCTAGGAAAAACTGGCAGAAAAGGTCTTCAGATGGTCAGATATTTTCAGAAGATTTTATGAGCCCAATTCTTGCATTTCTTTGTATCTAGAAAAGCACTAAAATCCTTCATGGTGACGTCTGCTCCTCGTGACCAGCAGTAACCAGCTAGTGTTTGATTGCATGTACCTTCACCAAAATCACATCTATACTGACCTTGCCCCTGGCCTCTTTGGAGCAGTTTCTCAGAGCTCTCTGAAATGCTGTCTCCCGGGCTATAGTCCTCATTTTGCCCCAAATAAAACAACTCACAACTCTCACATTGTGCGCTTATTTTTCAGTGGACAACCCCAGTCATGGAGGCTTTGTCCCCGTGGGGATGGCCTCCCATTGTAAAGGGAGACATCAAGTAGGCGAGAGCATCAGTAAGAAGAATAAAGGGTTTTAAGATCTCCCATACTCATGTCTCAGCCCAACAGTTCAAAGGGGTTGGCCATCTTGCTGACATGTAACTTGCATCCTCTGTTTCAGCTGTACCATTCCCAGACTTAGGCTTTCCCGCCCCTCCATTCAACCCGGTTCCTCATATCCCCTCAACCAAATTTCTCCGTTTATTAAAACGCTACCCACCATTCAAGGTTTCAGTCTGAACTTAGTGCCTTTATTTAAATTTTACCCAAATACAGCTCCAACAAATATCCAACTCTTCCTTCTCCGGGAAGAATACAAGAGAGCATAATATCAAATGGCAAATATATAAAAAATGGTATGTAAATTAGGAGTCTATTTATCGCACACATGAATGCCAGTTTTTCCCGTTTCTTCCATCACCCCCAAGATTTCTAGCACGTGTCTGCACACACAGGTAATGCTCAATAACAGACCTGAAGGGAGTCTCAAAGTATAAGGTACTTTTGATTTACAGCAAAGTTGTCCCAACATTTTCTATCTGGTATTGAAATTTACATGTAAATAGCCACGAACGACAGCTCCTGCAATCCATCCGCAGAGTTGGTTAGCTGTTTCACAAAAGATAAAAATGTCTAAGAACCTCTAGTTTGCTCCCCTAAATATATGTAAATATAGGAAGAATTATCTCCAAGTGTTATTTACTGAACGCTCTGAACAGAAAATGCCTTAACTTCTAGGTTTCCTATTTGAAATAATTCCTGGCCTCAGCTCAATGACTCTCGACATCCTCACCCTCCCTGACATGGATGTGTCCCTACCTGGTCCTAAGTCTATTCAGTCACCCCTGGGCCCCAATTCCCACCCTGGACACCCAACTCACTAGCTGGAAGGGAATAGTCTTCTTTGCATATGTTTCTATAAAGGTTCATGTTTTGATGCCTTGGATCGCGCAGTTTTCTCTGCTTGGACTCCATTTGGTCCATATGGGAATTTTTTTCTTTACTTATTTTTAAACATCTGATTGAAATATCTCCTCTTTGGGGTCTTCCTCCAAGCTCCCTGCCTTCCAGATGACATGAATGGCCCTGTGTGGGTATTTCAAGAGCACTTTATCCCTGTCTGTCTCTGGCACTTCACACCCTGTGCTCTGCATTCTTAGGCTAAATTCCTGAAGTCGTCCTGCAGAGCCTACACAATGCCGGGTACCTAGAAACAGTCAAGGAGCTGAAATGTCTATTCGATTCATTAATTGGTAACTAGGTATTAGCTAACTTTTGCAGGAATCAAATTCGGGCGTTTTAGAGGTAGGAGAAGTTTGTTGTTTGTAGGTGAGGTCACCAAATAAGAATTAAGAGTTTTAGTAAAGGAATAGATGATGCTATCAGCCAGTTCAATGGAAAGAAAAAAAAAAGGAAATTCAATGTTAAAAAGAAATTCAAGGATTACTGCCTACTCAGCTGAAGACTTTGTTTTTAAAATCTTTGCAAAGACAAGGTCTCACGATCTAAAAGTCTGCTTCTTTCAATCTGTCTTTACCTCCCTCTCAGCATTCCTGCAGCTTAAGACAGAAGATACTCAAGCATCAAGAGACAGAAATCCACCAACATTTGCCCCCTAAAAGGCTTAGGTTAAATGGTTGGGTTTTTTTTCTGCCTTCCTTTCCTAACTAATACATGTAGAGTAGAAATACTCTCCTTCCTAGTCCAAAATGCTATCTTAAATTCAAAGGTAAATACCAAACAATGCATGGATAATGTCTATAGGTAAAGGCTAATAGCCAAACTACCTAATAATGTTAATAATTCTAAACAGAACCGGGCAAGAACCAAAACAACAGAGGAAAGGAATCTTTTCTGATGTTTTCGGATCATATGGTAATGTTAACATCAGCAGTGAGGCTGGAGTTCATGCAAACTGATTAAAAATAGACTTGATGAATTCCTAAGTGATTCATACTCAATCATAAATTTTAATGTAGACATAAATTGGATGTAAGTTAGCTCCATCTATCCATCCATCCATCCATCCATCCATCCATCCTTCCATTCAAGGATACTCACTTAGCACATACACCCTCGATCTACAAGCTGTAGTTAAAGATTAAACATGGGTTTGTGCCCACAGAAGGAGAAAAGAGAAACCAGCACTTGTTAATGAGGGACAGGCCCCATGCTTGCTCATTACATTTGTAATCTCATTCATTTCTCACAAAATCATATGGAATACATAATCTGATCACTATTTTACTGATAAGGCAACTGAGGTAAGGTGATTAAAGAACCACTCAATTTACCCTAAGTCCATCTGCCCACAAAAGTGGGTTCCTCTACCTACTCATTGTCAAGGATAATTATCAGTCTTTTCTTCATTAAGATGCTGGTAACCATGTTTACATCGTAACCCTGTAAAATCTTACAGGTATGTTCGTATCTCACACGATCGTCTTTCCAATCAGTGACTTGGCTCAGACATGTGCAGAAAATAGCATCAACAATCAAAGCATAGAATCTCCATCCAGCAAAGTACTGCCTAATAATAAAATATCAACAGACTTCCCAGTCCTTAAGTTTGTTCACTGGGTTTCTCTGCAACCATATCAGTTGCTTTTTCGTTATTAGCTATCAAACACATTATCTGACAAGTCACGTCTCATACATGAATTTTTCCCCTTGTAAATATTCTGCGTATTTCCTTTTAAAATGCCTGAAAATAGAAATTTTCTAGGTTCCTACAGGAGCACAAGGCAGTGTAGGCTTCTTCTTCGTTTTGTTTTTTTTAAAATATTTATTTATTTATTTGGTTGCACTGGGTCTCAGTTGCGGCAGGTGGGCTCCTTAGTTGTGGCATGTGAACTCTTAGTTGCGGCATGCGGGATCTAGTTCCCTGACCAGGGATCGAACCTGGGCCCCCTGCATTGGGAGTACGGAGTCTTATCCACTGTGCCACCAGGGAAGTTCCCAGTGTAGGCTTCTTAAGGATTTCATTGGTTAGGAATGATTCTTTGAAAGACCATCCCATGAAAAACCTATTTGATGCTCTTTTTTCTTCAAGAAGTAACAGTTCTTGCCAGCACACAAAGTGAATTTATGTGATTTTTAGACCTTTGGAAAAAATTGGCCCTATATATCCTACTTCCGTTCTTTTAGCCCATCAGAAAGGTCCATCCACCCGTTTAATCGATAGCAAACCCAAAGAATCTGCTCTGGTTCACTAGGGGTAGGGAGAAAAATCTTTAAAGAAAACCAACACTGCAGCTGAGTTCCTGAACATATTTGCAGAAGAAATGACACAGTAAGAACCAAATGTATACTTAAGCTCTTTTTATACTGGCAATGAATACAAAGACAGAAAGAATTGTCTGCTGATTATTTCAAGATTGATTTCTGATTTTCAAAAATACATTCCAGCCCAGGAACCCATCACCTTTTGAGAAGGAAGAGCCATTATATATTTCTTTGAAGTCTTGACATTACAGGATTAACTGATGGTGTTGCTATCAGCTCTATCTGCCTCCCTTGGGAATTCCAGCCATCTTCACCTGCAAGAGTAGGCAGAGGTGTGATGTTCTAACTCCTTGGAGACCTCCCAAGGGCAACACCAGGGTTTCCAGGCAGCACCGTTCCATCAGAGACCTCCTGCTCCTGCTGATGTTAGTTACACACTTGGTAGGTTAGTGAAAGCCCACTTTGCATTGATTTTGCAAGTTCTGGAAAGAAGAGGCCTTTTTCCTGCCCTCCATTCTTCGTCCTTCAATATCAATCAGATATGCATTTTAGCCTCAGGATCATAAAATATTTACTAACTTCCAGCTTTTAATGTTCATGAATAAAGAGTCAAATTAATAATTTTTGAGTGTTGGTTAAAAAGAAAGGAAGAACTTTCTCTAAAGGGACAGGATTCAAGGCCAGATAAAGAGCCGTGACTGGGTCTAACTGACATCCAGATGCCTGGCTGCGAAACCAGCCATTTCATTGGTTATATGAATCCTAGAGACTTTGAGAAATAGAATGGTTCAAATGTCTTCTATTTTGTTTTTCCTCCAAGAGCTGAAAGCAGTTGATCGGGTTTGTGTGGAAAGATACACACTAAACTAAAAGGCAGAATGCAAAGAGAAATTCAAATACAAGGACAGCTTCATTGGTCTCAACACAGAGATGCACGGGAGAAGGGAGAAAGGAGAACTGGCTGATGGAAACCTATGTCATGGTAACATTTACTCCACTATCTTGGGAGGTTAGGATGTAGTATTAATATTTTCCTTCTTCAAAGTCACCACTACAACCCTAGGACCTCTCCCACATCATGGAGCAAACGTCCTGCTGGGATGAGTGCACTCAGCCTCCCTCCACAGTGAGCCATATCCTGGACATCACTACCTGAGCACCTACTATGTGCCAGTGCTTTCACAGGTGCTGTATAGATATCATCCAATTTAATCTTCACCCCCAAACACTAAGAGTATGACACTAGTTAATTACCAGCTTCATCTTACATAGGAGGAAATTTGGGTTCAGACAGCTTGACACCTACCTCACATCATACAGATAGGTTGTGGAAGAATCCAAATTCAAATTCTGATTTGTCTGCAATGCTGATGACTTTTCTACTAAACTACACTGGTAGGTTGGTGGATTGGTTAGTCCCTGGAGGAGAAGGAATCGCTATCCTGTTTGACTCCCTCTTTGCATTACCAGCTTTAAAATAGTCTTTCTGACTTCCTAACAACCTGAAGAAAATGCTTCAGGTAGAATCACAGGACGTTAGGAAAAGACCTATGGAAATCTAGTCTAACCCCATCCCATCACAGATAAGACACAAAAGTGCACAGAGAGGAAAGGGCTTCCCTACTAAACCCAAACCCTAGAGGCAAAGCTACAATTAGATCCCAAGTATTCAGACTATTTTCTCTGTGAGACCTAAAGTAAACTTGACTGACAGTTAGATACTGAGGCCAACCTTAAACAGAGAGACTCAATATCATGACACGGGAGCTGCCTCAAACCTTCCAGGGAAAGAATCAAACATTGACAAGTGTTTTTAATTGGTGTTCATGCTTGTGTCATGACTTAGGAAATACCCCACTGTATTTTCTTCTTCTTCTTTTTTTTTTGGCCGCGTGGCTTGTGGGGTCTTAGTTCCCCGACCAGGGATCGAACCCAGGGCCCTCGGCAGTGAAAGCGCGGAGTACTAACCACTGGACCGCCAGGGAAGCCCCTGTATTTTCTTCTTTTATTGAAATGCATAAATGTAGGTTTGCATATTTAAATGCATAAATGTTTGCTGAACATCAGAATAAATGCTTTGTGCTTTCAGAGTATCTATGGGTATAGATCTGGAAGTGTGTGTGCTTATTAGACATCCGTGTATCCCAGAGAAATGTGGACAAAATAATAAAATGTTTACCCCCAAACTCAACTACCTTTAAATGGGCAAATGATAGGGGCGGAGGAGTCTTCCTTCTAGTTCTGAATGCATCAGCAAAGTTTCTGAGACTGGAAAATTGCACAGCCGACCAACATCAGGCTTAGATACCCCCAAACCACACATCCACTATTTCTTTTTCACTCACTTCCACTGGATTGTAAATTAATTAAAGCAAAGACTGTGTCTTCTTAATCTTTGTATACCTAACACCTGCTTAGACTTCTGTGACAACAAAGACAAGCTTATCTTTGGGGGAAAGTATTATTGTTGCTGGTTTTATTCTCTTGCAACTAGAGTTCACTGCTCTTAGGACCAAAAATATCACATTAGGGAATTAAAAATTCAGATGGCCATTAGATGCTTTGTCCACACCAAGGATATTCAAAGTCTTTAGCCTGAAAAGCCACTTGCGGTGGGGTGGGGGTGGGGGGTTGAAGTCCTTTGTAAATTTCACTCCACCACTGTCAACTCATTGTCTCTTGAAATGACCAGAATATTACGAAGAACCACCACAACCACAATATAAACTGTGTCGTGCTTTCACCTTGAGAAATAACCATTAGAATTTTAAAAATATATATATATATATATTTTATTTATTTAATTTATTTATTTTTGGCTGTGTTGGGTCTTCGTTGCTGCACACGGGCTTTCTCTAGTTGTGGCGAGTGGGGGCTACTCTTCATTGCAGTGCGCGGGCTTCTCATTGCGGTGGCTTCTCTTGTTGCGGAACGCAGGCTCTAGGCGCGCGGGCTCAGTAGTTGTGGCTCGCGGGTTCTAGAGCGCAGGCTCAGTAGTTGTGGCACACGGGCTTAGTTGCTCCGCGGCATGTGGGATCTTCCTGGACCAGGACTCGAACCCGTGTGCCCTGCATTGGCAGGCGATTCTTAACCACTGCACTATCAGGGAAGCCCCACCATTAGAATCTTAGTATATAGAATGTGAGAGCTTGGAAGGGACCTTCAGATGATAAAATTGTTCTTGATTCTGGCTGCCCATTAGAATGACCTGGGGAACTTGAAAAGATATATTGACATCATGGGCCCCGCCTACTGTGACTCTGAGTTAATTGGAGTGGGGTAGAGACTGGGCATAGACAGTTTTAAAAAAAAAGGTTTTTGGGAGATTATATTATACTACCCATATGGAGAATCACACTGATTTGATCTACACTCTTCTCCCAGTTTTATAGGTGAGAAAACCAACACATAGGGAGGTAAATCAACCCTTTGGGCAAAACCATGGGAAAGATGGGCTTGCACCAGGATGTCCTGCATCCTACTTCCTGCTCTATGAAATCGCACTTCCTCTCTTGAGTGTGGCTGTGCTTCAATGTTCAAGTTTGGGTTGTGTCCTGTCACTGTCATCGACAATAGAAACTCCACAGAGGAAAAAAAACAAACAACCTGCTTTGCTTCCTCTGGTCAACTTGGACTAGCTTTCCTGGCACACAGATGTCTGTCATCAAACATCGGTTGAGTCAAACGCCTCCACTCGGCACCCAATAACTGGATTTACAGATTTTCTGGGTGAAACCAAATTGTCGTTAGGCTACTGCATGCATTGCAGTCTAATAGCAGAGCCGTTTAAAGCAGTGATTCCAAAACCTTTCTGTTTCCGACTACCGCAGGTGGACCAGTCCTGGGCTTGTTTAAACAACCCCCTTCTTATTTCCACTTGCTACCAATAACAAGAGACAAATATACAGAAGCTACCTAAATCACGGGAAGACTGCCATTGACACTGACTGCAGACCACAGACATGCTTCCTTCAAAGTCGCCCGGATCGTGTGGAGGAGTTTCCACTGGAGCAGGTGATGGCACTGGTTGCAGGGGGAGGGTACTCCATCCAGCCCACGACTTGAGAGTGAGCTGACTCAGGAAGTGAAACAGGCTGGCAGAGTTTGGCTTTGCTCTTTGCCGGTGATGCTGCAAGGCCACTCACCACTCCGGGTCTTCTCAATGCTTTCTTTGAAACTGTTTTCAAATCTATCTCTGATTTTTAAAAATTGTATCAACGGTAGTCTGGAGTTATCAGCATAAAATCACCATGAAAAGTGGGATAAATAATTCAGAATTGAGACTACAGAGTAATTACATCACCCGTTTAAATTCCCAGCCCTAAATAATGAAGGAGGGCCTCAGATTATTTAGAATGTGCTTCCTTATCTGGACTGTACTGTTGGCTAGTGAAATCCTGGGTGTCTTTTTATATCGATCTGAGGCCTCCTTCCAGTGAAGAGGGCCAATGTAGCTGCTGTTAGTTTGAGAGTCTGTGCGCATCCCAGGGGATGCCAAGGGGCCCTGGGGTCTCCGTTCCAGACATAGCTTACTGAGGGGTTCATCTGAAGCTCTGGGGCGTCATATGTCATGTTTTTAGATCACTGGAGGTGTTAATAGCTAAAAATGAAGCTTAGTCTGTGAAAGAGAAGATGACACTCAACCACCAGCCTTTCTCAGACACAGTCTAGACAGATATTTGGTGAACTGGGAGCACAGAGTGATCTGTTTTCCATGTGCTCAGATTAAATCTCAGAGCTGGGAGGAAGCACTCTCTCTACAGATGGGAAATGAAGGGCCCTAAGCACTTTTGTCCAAGATCAAGAGACTAATCCCAGAAAATGGTTGGTTGTCGGACCTTCAGCCCAGGGCTGTGCGAGCAGCATATGCTGCTTCTGTAGTTTCATTTAAATATTTTCAATATGCTCTTCTTTACTCAGATGAAATACACACACACACACACACACACACACACACACACACACACGCATATATGTGTATTTTATAGATAGATAGATCGATAGATAGATAGATAGATAGTACCTATGCTTCCATTTGGGAAGGAATTGTTTTAGTTCTACCCAGTTGAATGTAGATCCTTGCTTAAGAAGTAGTTTCACAATTACTGGCAAACTCACATTATCTGATCATTCCAAGTTCAGAAAAAGAGATATTATGACTCACTAAGTAATTGACTAAGCACATCTATAACCCCAGGCCCCTCTCAAATGATGTAGAGCATCACACAGAACGAAGGGCAGTTCACCTACAGTCAGAGGTGCCTTCAATGCACAAACTACCTGTTATTTATTCATCTAATAAAGTGATTTCTATTAGGGCACTAATACGAGCACACACCCAAAAATCATGGAATCGAATAACGTTGGGGTAAGATGGAAACTTACCCACAATTTTATTCCAGCTCTGCCTTTTATATTAAGAGATCATTGAAAATCACCTTCAGGGTCATTTGTTCCTTCCTAGGTCCTAAACACGCAAGGGTTTTGACTGACTGACGTGAGAAATGAGCATTTCCCATCTCCCTGAATCCCATGTTGCACTACCATACTACTCAGGAAAGAATTCTTTACTTGTTGCTCTGAATCCAGATTCTGACAACCAAAAAAAAAAAAAGCAATGATTTCCATAGGTGTTTCATCATTCCGTGAGGAGAGGCAAAAGTTGGAATTCCAGGAGCCATCTGCTATTAGGCTGGCTTGACGCTGATCTCATTACAAAGGAGTACGGTAAAAATAGTCTACAATGCGCATCACACGTTTGAATGGTTTGTCATTACAATTGCCTTTTACTTTCTAATGCTTTAATCGTGCAATACAAAGCTCGAAAATTTCTTAGCTTTTCTCTTTCTAGTCACTCAAGGCTTCTGATAGACTCTATAGCTGGAAAGGAAACACATACAGACCTTATTTTCAGGATTTTATCTATTAACCATCACATTCCACACTATTCCCAGAGGCTAAGATCAGAATATGCCGCTTGATACACGGGTGGCAGTAAATAAACTCAGCCATCACACAGTGGCTCAGATGCTAAACTGCCTTTGCTAGAGAACTTTTGCTGGGAGTAAATACCCAACGCTGAACTAGCTGCTGATTGCATCTGCTGCAGATTAGTTAAAATTACATTCAAAACCTTGGGCAAGACATCAAATATGCACAGTTGAATCTCCCCACGTGAGTTTTGGAAGATAACGCATCTCACAGCACATCTCCAAAAGCAGCTTAGCTTTTTCCTTTTCTTTTCAGAAATTAAATTTTTTTTTCCCCCGGTAAGTTGATTCGTGTCTATTTACTCACCCTCCAAAACTGTTTTAATCTGCTCACTCTGGGCAGTCTGGAAGTGTTCATCTCTGCCGGTCGCAGGTCGGAAGTGTACCCCTTGCAGCTACCAGGAAGTCGGTGGGACTCCCACGGCTGATGTGAAGCAGAGCCAGAGCGAGGAGGGCTGACGACCAGGGATTCTTGCAACCAGAGACGCTCCCTGGCTTTTAAAGCTGCTTTCCAACAACCACAGAGTCCTCTGCTCAGCACAAAGCAACCAATAGACGCACACGACATTCTCAGCCTCTAAGGCTCAGAGGGGAGTGGAGAGGCCCTGCGATAAGCCGACGGGGGCAGAGGGAAGACTTGGGTGTCAGCAAATGTCCCCAGAGCAGCCTCCCTGGTGAAAAACTGGAGGTGCTCTCCCCATGGCCCTGTTTTCCTCTTCCTACTTCACCTGGGCTAAATCAAAGATCAGATTCTTCTCTGGAAAAGACAGACACGAATTTGTCTCAGCTCCAAATGATGAGCCTGCCTAAGGCTGAGGGTCCCCATGGTGCCCGGCTGGTCCTTCCTTCTTGTTCTGGGTTCTGACCAGGGGCAGGTGTGTGTCTGGAATATGGGGGGACAGGGCTTTCTAGCCATAATTTCTGATAAAGTGTAAATGCTGAGTGCTAGGTTGGCTGCATCTATTCAGAGAAATAGAGACTTGGTCCTTATCCACTTAATCGTATGCAGAGAGAGCAGGTATTTCAGAGCAGTACTAAGCAGTGTTCTGGATACTGAGGGATATATCTACAGATGCCCCCCTCCCCAAACATCTCAGTGCCCCCATTAGAGAGAAGCCTTAGGCAGATGGTCAGACTCAGAGTTCGTCACGCTCACTTCTACTACGGTCCTGTAATAGATTCATTCAAGACATGTTTTGTGAGTACCAACTCCATGGCGAGCACTTAGGGTAGGTTCTGGGGTTAAAAGGGTGAGCCACAAAACAGCCAGCTCTGTGCTTGTACCAGAATTGTGCTGGTAGTCAGGGGAATACACTGGATCAGAGGGCACTGAGAGACACAGGGTAAAACCTCTTTGTAATCACAGAATACCAGGGGTGCCTCATTTCTGGAAGTTGGCTGAAGGCTTGTCTTTCCAGCGAACATCATAGGATTATCCATTGCACGGGGGTAGTGCTGGTTGCCAAATATTTTAGGCTCGCCACCTCTGGGCACACATTATAGGATCATTCCTGGTCCCTTGTGATTGGCAGGAACCATGTGACAGCTCTGGTCAGTAAGCTCTGGAAAGAAGCAACGTGCCGTTTCAGCATCAGCTCCTGGCATTGCCAGTGCAAAACGCTCTCACTCGGCATGGCGACGGAGGTGAGGAAGTGCAGACCAGCGATGGACATGTGGCTTTGCTTCTTTGAGCCTCAGAGTTCTTGGACATGTTTGTTACTGAAGCATAACCTAGCCTAGCCTGGCTGTTACAACTTGTAAAGTTATTTCCTAAGTTTGTCTTCTCCTGAAGCAATCAGCAATTACCCGAGAACAAAGTTTTCAAGGTTTCGGTGTGTGATGGTACTTTACAGTTTTGGAAGTGAGAAGAGCAGCTTGTTCATCCTCCTGAACACAGGCAGGGTCACACCTCAACAGCTAGACTGACAGTCACGAGGCTGAGCCCAGAGATCATTAGAAGATACACATTCATGAATGCTCCACACCTCAAGAAAAGAATGAAATAATGCCATTTGCAGCAACATGGATGGACCTACAGATGATCATACTAAGTGGAGTAAGTCACACAAATATCATATGATATCACCCATATGTGGAATCTAAAAAAATGATACAGGGCTTCCCTGGTGGCGCAGCGGTTGAGAATCTGCCTGCCAATGCAGGGGACATGGGTTCGAGCCCTGGTCTGGGAAGATCCCACATGCCGCGGAGCAACTAGGCCCGTGAGCCACAACTACTGAGCCTGCGCGTCTGGAGCCTGTGCTCCGCAACAAGAGAGGCCGCGATAGTGAGAGGCCCGCGCATCGCGATCAAGAGTGGCCCCCGCTTGCCGCGACTAGAGAAAGCTTGCACAGAAACGAAGACCCAGCACAGTCAAAAATAAATAATAAATAAATAATAAATAAATTTAAAAAAAATGATACAAATGAACCTATTTACAAAACAGAAACAGACTCACAGACATAGAAAATAAACTTATGGTTACCAAAGGGGAAGGAGGGGAGGGATAAATTAGGAATTTGGGATTAACAGGTACACACTATTATATACATCATAATAACCAACAAGGACCTACTGTATAGCACAGGGAACTATACTCAATATCTTGTAATAACCTATGATGGAAAAGAATCTGAAAAAGAATATATATATATATGTATAAACATACATATATATAACTGAATCACTTTGCTGTATACCTGAAACTAACACAACATTGTAAACCAACTATACTACAATAAAAATAAAAATTAAAAAATTAAATGGCAAAAGGCACGATTTAATTCCATATACAGATGTAAGGGATCCAAATGAGGGCTTATAAGCTAAATTATAGCACCTTAATACTAAGTATATTCATAAAAGAAGCTATACATTGTCTACTGTTGGTGTAAAGGAAAAGTCTAGGTTTGGTGAGTTTGGCTTCTCCTCCACCACTGAATGGAGAGGACAGAGGGCTCAGAATCTTAACTTTCAACTGCCACTGGTGGGCCATCGCTATTTAGGTCATTCATATTCTAGACGGTGATGCCTCACTCAAAACCAACACTGGGAAATTTCTGGCACCAGAGCAGGTAAGTGCAAAGAGTTACCGCAGGGGCGGGGTGGAATGGGGACACTTCTAGTGCCTCTCAAGTTACGCCAAGTCACCAGCATGGTCTGGACAGCAGCATTCCTTTCCTATCTGAAAGACAGTAGTACGTTATTTTATTTGGCAGGACAACCAAGATAAAGAAATGGTCATAATCTTATGAGCTTAAAGGTTTACTGGAATGCGGAACCTCTCACAAGCTATTTTCAAGGGTTGTGTGCCTATATTTGGGAATCAAAATGCATAGGATCTGTATGTAGTCTACAGATCATGTCAATATGGAAACGGAGCAAGTTAATACTCTCAGAGCTCTTCAGCGTTCTACTTACGAGAAGTCGTAAGTTAAGCAACACAGATAGCTACAGGAATCGGTATTGCTGACAAAATGATTCCAAGCCAAGGGATGTGGCCTGATGGGGCTTCTCATGCTTCCCCTTCAAAGACTCTTTTAAGTAAGACCTGTGGGCTAAGGACCAAGAAAAGCTGATTAATATTTCATTTCTGGCTGATAAAAATAATGTGAACTTGAATTTATATGATTCGGAAAGGTAGGCATGATGGATTTGTAACCCTGGAAACAGACCATGGAGAACCTTAGCATCAGGAAAACTTTTAATCACTGAAAAATCTGGGTAAGAAAATGTAGGTTTCATTCTTCATTATGCAAAGCTTTAAAAAATGAGATTCTGTCATGCTTATTATATTTTTTTTGAGTCATTTGTAGTTTTATTATTCATGTCACTGCTAAGAAAAGGATATTCATGAACCTCAGTATTTGGGGCAAAAGGGAAGTTGTTGAAGACTTTAAAAAAATGACATTAACTCAAAAAAAATTTTTTTTTATTTTGGCTGTGCCAGGTCTAAGTTGCGGCATGTATGTGGGATCTAGTTCCCTGACCAGGGATCAAACTCGGGTCCCCTGCATTGGGAGTGCACAGTCTTACCCATGGGACCACCAGGGATGTCCCTCAAATATTTTGTTAATAAGGCATATTTTAAAGTGTACCTTGCACTTCCTTACATTTCTATAGAAAAAGATTTTTTTTCAGCGTTTTAAATCAGGACCCTCTTGTGAGATTCCAGATCTTAATGACATTGTAAACAAACCAAGAATTGCAATGTCATTTTTAACTTAAATTTTCTCAAACATAACATGAATGACTTATTGATTTTTAAATAAATGAGTCTGTCTTCGCTTAAATTTTTGCCTTATTAAAAGGGTCTAAAGTGAATATCCTCAAAGTGTTCACAAAGTAGTGTGCAATACCACCAGTTGAGAGACAACATAGAAAATTAACAACTATGAATGTAGTTTTATACTTTCAAAAGATGAAAGTGACATAAAATCAGGCCAGCTTCCCAGAGCAAGTCAGTGATTCCTGGCATGAATAAGACCCAATAAGCCTTACAACAAAACTAGGGCTTTGATCTGGGGGGAAAGGAAGTGACAGCCATGACTGATGCTGGTTTGGTGGTGGAGGAGTTGGACGTCATGTTTAACCTCCAAGCTTTACAGTTTCCCCTGAGTTATGGATAATTACAGGTAACTTATTATCTGATTTTCAGGACAGTCATGAGGTAATCACTTGTATTTAGAACGGCTGAATTTTGGGTAGTCAAGAATTTACATCCAGATTACCAACACCCAGGACTACTGCTTCTAATGTAAATAACCATTTCAAGACACACATTTTTGAATCTGATTCCAGTGGCCACTTAAATACTCTTTACTCAAAGGTTACATAAACACGCTGCATTACCCTCTTGGACCCTCCTTTTGTCCTCTCCTTGTTCTGTATGGAATCCACAAATTCAGGTGTGCAAGAATATCACATTTCCTTATTTTCTTTATCATATTTGATGTTCTGTCCGACGGAATGCCAGGCAGCTCAGTCTCGGTCACCACTGGGGTATCCCCCCAGGATTGGTCCTGGTCTGTGGGTTTATGCAGTGTCAAAGCCCAGGGAGGGGCCTTCTGACCATTTGCCATTGGTTATGGGATGTTATTTTGTTTTGCATCATTCCTTTAAGTGTGTGAACCTTGCTGCTTTTGGGCTGCCTTGGGGCACAGAACACCTTGGAGAGGCTGGGGGCCAACAGCCTAGGACCCAGCTTCCAAAAGGGCACCATCGAGCCTTCCCCTTGGGGTCTTGCCTCTTCCCTCGGGTTCCACCTTGAAGCAGCACACAGACCGTGTTCCAGGAGGTCAAGCCAACTTCTCTTTTCTTCTTGGTGATGTCTTCTCTTACGGCTTCCAAGGCTCCCCAACCTGCCCTTCCCAGACTGGGACCCTGGACATAAACTGAAAAGGGCTGTCACAGAATGCGACAGAGATCTTTCCAAATTGCAGAATTCTGTATAAATGTTCACTGTATATTTAAGATAAAGCCATAGCTGGTGACTTCCTTCACGTCTACAGAGACCTGGGTGTGAAGTTCTGCATTCAGCAGAGCGCTTTTTCACTACTCGTGTCCCCCTTATGGGAGACTGAAACAGAGCCTTCACCTAGAGTTAGTATTTTCCAGAGCATTCCCTTTTGCAAGTATCTATGACTTATTAAAACTACGATATGCCTGCTTGGGTTGGGTAGAGAAGGCCCATTTATTGTACTTTTCTCCCTTCCTGTGGCTTTTGGCTTTGTGGTCAGAGACTAAAGAGATGAACCAAAGAAAAAAATAATAATGATGGTCAGCATGAAAGCATTTTAAAAGGGGCATGGGGATCCTTGAGGTCCCGGGTATTTCAGAGTCTGCTCAACACGACTTCTCTGCTTCCTGATCAAATGGTGAAGGCTAACCTCTCTGTAGTAATTGCAGGATGTTGTCTCTACAAAGGTTTTAACTCCAAATTGGCAATGACCTTTTGTTCTTCAAAGCTCATTGAACAGAAATGTGCAAATTCCACCTTCTGTAGGGATGAAGTCTCACTAAGACTTAAAATTTACTCTAAGGATTGGACCCTCAGTGGTCTGTGAAGGGCCATGGCTGGTCAGAGGAGTGGGATATTTGGATGCAGGCAGCGGGGTTTCCTGGAAAGAGCCCTGGACCAGAAGTCAAGGCTTCAGTGTTCCTGCCTCAGCTCTGACAATTACGATTACGGTGTGCTCACCTTACCTCTCCAAGCCTCATTTTTCTCTATTGCTAAATGTCAAAGATAATATTTTCTGTGTGTCTGTGGGTATAAGTACTCCACCTAGTACTCGAGTACCACTGTCATTACCATCATGGCTGGCAATGCAGGCAAAGTTGGGTAAGGGAGGGCTCTTCACTTCAAAATCAATCTCAATTATTCATACCAGAGATGATTCTTTTAAAAAAGTATAAACAAACAAATGTCCCCTTTTCTGGGGAAAATCATTAGCAAATTGTATTCCAGTGACTCCAAACCACGCTCACTCAAACACAGGGTTCTTGGTAAGGGGCCCCAGGCGTATCTGCAAACACTTTTCAGCTCGAATCCCCCTCTGCCTTTCCCTCATGTTGTTTCATCCTTTCTATTACTTTATCAATATTTCCATTTTTAAAAACTATATAGGCATTTGCTTTTATCACTGTCTTTCTCTGAAACCTAAATATTTAAGGTAGCATATCACTTTAACTTTCATCATTTAAACTTCCTTTCTCACCATCTCTCACTGTTGAAGCTAATTTTGAAGAGACTTCTTTCCTTACTTGGCATGATTGCTCTGCATCAATCAACAGCTTATCCTATAAGGAAGACATCCGCTTCTACACATCTACAGCCAGCTTCCTATATTTAATATGTATATATCTCTGGGAAATGCTCGAAGGAACTTTATTCTTCACTGAACACAGTAAATGTTTCCCATCGACATGTTTAACAGGTCCCCAAATAGAAGGAAATGCGTCACTGAGAGCCTCTACCATGGCTGGTAAAGTTCCTTCCATGCCCTGTCTGCATTGTTCTTTACAAAATAGCCCTGTAACACATAGGTCCCCAACCCCCAGGCTGGTACCAGTCCGTGGCCTGCTAGGAAGTGGGTGACAGAGCAGGAGGTGAGCGGCGGTTGAGCGAGCGAAGCTCCATCTGTATTTACAGCCGCTCCCCATCACCTGCATTACCGCCTGAGCTCCACCTCCTGTTGGATCAGCGGCGGCATTAGATTCTCATAGGAGCACGAACCCTACTGCGCGTGCGAGGGATCTAGGTTGCACGCTCCTCATGAGAATCTAATGCCTGATGATCTGAGGTGGAGCTGAGGCAGTAATATTAGTGCTGGGGAGCAGCGGCAAATACAGATTATCATTAGCAGAGAGGTTTGACTGCACAGAGACCATAATAAATCAATTGCTTGCAGACTCATATCAAAACCCTATCAGTGAGTGGCAAGTGACAGTTAAGCTGCATCTTACGGAGTAGACTGGACATAAGCAACACACTTCCGGTGTCACTGTCTCCCATCACCCCCAGATGGGACCATCCAGTTGCAGAAAAACAAGCTCAGGGCTCCCACTGATTCTGCATTATGGTGAGTTGTATAATTATTTCATTATATATTACAATGCAATAATAATAGAAATAAAGGGCACAATAAATGTAATGCGCTTGAATCATCCCCCCCCACCCCCGCCGTGGTCCGTGGAAAAATTGCCTTCCATGTAACTGGTCCCTGGTGCCAAAAAGGCTGGGGACCACTGTTGTACCAGGCAGGCCAAGTAAGCAGACAGTAAGTATTTGTAGAGGAGCCTCAGTTAATTGGAGACTACCAGACAAAGGTTTGGAATTCACAGGATCAGATTAGAGCTGTGTTTCTCAAATATCTGTGATCTTTGTGATCCTTTTACATGGTGACCTGTACGCACACATGTGAAAATGCAGGCATGCACACACACAGACACAAAAACAAAACTGTCACCAAACATACTTATCCTTATTGCTTTGCAAGGCATTCTGATATTTTTTTTTCCATTCACTTCTATTTTTTTTAAAGATGGTCTCTTATACTGATTTCATGATCCACTGGGTCTCAACCAGCTGTTTAGATCACTGAGTACAGCACTGGTTTTCAAATGTTGGTGGCAGAAGAACTGCCTGAGTACTCCTCAAAACAGCACATTCCCTACCCATATCTGGGGAGATTCTGAGTCAACAAATGTGAATTGATCCACAGAATTCTGCACTTTAACTTATTTCCCAGGGAATGCAGTTGGTTTCCAAATAGTCCTTTGGTACCAGCACTGAATCAGAACGTACACTTTCACTCAATTCACTTGGAGAGGGCATATTTCTAAGAAAGATCTGTGTCACCTATTTCTGTAATGTCAATTAATTTCATCCTATTCCATGGAAACAATACATATTTACCTCAGCTAGGGATCCTGTCCATGGACATGGTTGGTCAGAAAGAGGCTGAGGCAAAAAGTTGCAGTGAGATCAACACAAGTCTCTCCTTTACAAGAGAAAACAGCCACAACCATAAGCCAATGACCTGCCAGTGAAAGGTGTGTGTATTAGTCTTCTGTTGCTGCTGTAACGAGTTGCCACAAACTTAGTGGCTTAAAGTGAGACTCATTTATCATCCTGTAGTTCTGTAGGGCAGAAGTCTAGCACTGTGTGGCTGGATTCCCTGTTTAGGGTCTGACAAGGTGGAAATCAAAATATTGGCGGGACCAGGTTTCCTTTGGAGGCTCTGGGGAAGAACGTTCTTCCAAGCTCATTCCGTTGGTGGGATCCCCTTTTGCTGTTAAGGGCTCATGTGCTTACATTGTGCCCACCCAGATAATTCAAGATAACCTCCCTGTCTTAAGGTCCACTGGTTAGTAAACTTAATTCCATCTGCAAACTCCCTTTGCCATGTACTGTAATATAGCCATGGGTGTGACACCAGGGGACAGAGCTCATGGGAGCCAAAACTCTGCCCACCTCAGTGGGCCAGGAACATCACTTTTTCTGTGGAAGGCAGTATTAAATATTAAGAATAATTCAAGCATAAGAAATTTTAACTGGGAAATAACTCCATATGATGTGATATTTAAAATAAATAGAAATTAAATTAATGAGGTTTTGCCCTGTTGAACATCAATTCATCCAGAAGTCTTTCCACAGGCAAGTAAATGACTCAAACATAGTGTTTGGTTATAGTTTCAGAGGTTGGGAGCCAGCAAGACTCCTCTGAAACTTTCTTGAATACTTTGTTTTTCCATAGCTGATTTTGCTGAAAGGCAGCTCGGAGATGTAGTTATGTGGACAAAAGCACTCCTTAGCCATGAATGTCAACTTCCTTTGTTCCCCAGCTAACACTGGGGAACACTGCTGTGCTTCCCCCTTGGCTTTGTCATGGCTCAATACTGGTTTTGCTTGAAAATCAAGCTCTAAGTATGTCCAATTGGCCAAATCACCATCAATTACAACCTCATTGAATTGAATATGAAGCAGTGGGTTGAAGAAGGGATTCTAGAAGAAATGAGAGGAGAAGGGAGGAGAGAGAAGAAAAAAGTACACAAGAGAAATTGGGGGAAGGAGTTACAAGGAGATAACAAAGAGGGTAGGAGAGGGGAGGGGAGGGGAGGAGACAGGAGGGGAGGGGATGAGAGGGGAGGGGAGGAGTGAGGGGGCAGGGGATGGGGGAAAGGATGGGAAGGGGAAGACAGATCTTGAGAAGCTGGAAAACAACTTGTAATGATTATAGAGATCAAAATCTCCACTGAAATTTATATATATAAAAAATCTATTTAAATTTGGGGATACTGACTTATCTACAAAGAGCCAGGTTTACGGTAATGAAGAAATAGTGATAAAAGAAAATTCTAAGCAAAACAAAACATTTCCAGGGAGGTCTGTGAACGTGGGCAGGCTAACTCTTAGAGGCTAACACGTCTTGGTCTTAATATCCTAATTAGTGATAAGAGACTGTTTCTCAACATGTCTAAATACCAAAGGTTAATTTCTAACATAGGTCTCTGCCTTATGAACATGTGCCATGCACTGGAGATCTGTTTCAAAACAACGTGAATATACTCAACACTACCGAATGGTAGGTACATGTACCATGGTTAAGATGGTTAATTTTATGCTGTGTGTTTTTTACCACAGTTTTTAAAATGTGCCGTTCACTATAAATGGATCAACTCATCTAATTCTCCCCAACCATGTAAGATTGGTACTCTTACTATTTCCTTTTTCCAGTGGGAAAACTAAAACTTTAGGGAAGGAAGAGACTTGTCCAAAAAGATCTGGCATTCAAAACAAAATAGTGTGATCCAAGTCCCTTGGTCATAACCATTTTACTCTTCTCTCATGCCAAAAAAAATAAATAAATTAAATAAAAAAGGAAAAAAATATGTATTTTAAAAATAATCTATGACCAGAAGGATGATAAAGAGGCATGTGTAGGAAACAGCATTTTAGGCTACAAATCCACGTCTCTAGGAAAACAAAAAGTAGAAGGTCATCATGTAAGAGGACGCATACCTGGAGTTTTCAATGTTAGATTTACACAAGATACACAGAACAGGGTTTCCCTGGTGGCGCAGTGGTTGAGAATCTGCCTGCTAATGCAGAGGACATGGGTTCGAGCCCTGGTCTGGGAAGATCCCACATGCCTTGGAGCAACTAAGCCCGTGAGCCACAACTACTGAGCCTGCGCGTCTGGAGCCTGTGCTCCGCAGCAAGAGAGGCTGCGATAGTGAGAGGCCCGCGCACCGCGATGAAGAGTGGCCCCCACTTGCTGCAACTAGAGAAAGCCCTCGCACAGAAACGAAGACCCAACATAGTAATCAATCAATCAATCAATAAATCTTTAAAAAAAAAAAAAGATACACAGAACAACTTTTTACAGCTAACGTGGGTGGGTAGGAGAGCCCTGCCACCTTGAAGCAGCCTTAGTAGACCTGGGTGGGTATTCCTCAGTGAGCCCAAAGGGAGGGTAAGCCTGCATTCGCTAAAATGTGAATTCTGTTTCTGTCTCCTTCAACGATGCAGACATAAAAACCGAAGAATGAAAACAAAGAACAAAATTCCTGTCTGCCTATTTCATTTAGAATTTTTCACTCATTCTTCTAAATCTCCATTCCTTAAAACTAATTCTGATGTCTTTCATTTCATCCATGCTGGCACAGTCAGAAACAATTTTTGTTATACAAATACTGTAATGTCACTGTTATTGGGACAAATTAACCAGGACTTCAACTGGGCCAAAAAACAAACTCTATTTGCCAAAATTCCTCTGAAAGAAATTAAAGTACTTAGGATTTGAGATTCATTCTCACATAACCCACCAGGAAATCTATTTACTCCAAACAATTTTTAAATGCAAAACTAGCTTGTTCTTTGCTATAGTTCCTTTCCCATTATGGATTTTTAACAAACAAAATAGATTCTTGATGAGGACACACTTGTAAATAATGTTTTCTGTTAAAGCCTTCAACCACAATGGTCTCAACCCTTCGGCAGCGCCAATCACAGTTGCCTCTACTAATTTCCTAAGCTGTGGTCCAAGACTTAGAAATGCACTTTATTCAAGGAAAGGAGTGAGAGTTATGGTTAAATATTCTGGCTTGCAGATCTATGAAGCTGATAACAACATGCAAAGATAAAAACAGTACAATATTCTCTTCCTGGAACGTTCTTTATCTAGTTTTTTTACATAGTAAGCTGCTCAAATAACACTTGCTTACTTCTCTCTCATGAGGTCATTTGCAATATCACCATTAAAAAAAATTTTTTTTTAAACAGGGCTCTTACCACTCCTTGATACTTTCTTATTTATGTATTTGTTTATTTACTCTTTCCTTGCATTACCCCCAAAATACTCCACAGTCCCTGGTACATGTTTGGTGCTCATTAAATATCTGCAGAATAAATGAATGAAGGAAAGGAGGGAGGGAAGGAAGGAAGGAGGGAGGGAAAGAAGGAAGGAGCATGGTGTCTGTATAAAATATTGGAAGGCAGCTCATTTAGAGGGAGGCATATCCTTTTTAATGGGAGACAGAAACCAAAGGAGACTTGACCTTGGGATCTCTTTGGGTAATATAACCATTCTGAAACCCACTGTGTGCATTTATCAAATGAGAATAATAGTGCTAGCCCTGTTTCACTCATTATATTAGTGAGAAAAAATAGAGAATAATTCATCAGTGTAAGAGAAAAATTACCATCCTAGAGGCTCTGCATTTTAAGTAATCAGGGACAATGTTTGTTTCAATTATATATAATTCAATATATAATATATTCAATTTTATTTATTTATATATATATATAGTCAGGGCAGGAGGGGAAGAATAGGGAATGATGGGGGTTGTTCTGGATGTCACAGGTTTTGGTGGGGACTCTTGGACTCTTTTTTTTTTTCTAATTAATTAATTTATTTTTGGCTGCACTGGGTTTTTGTTGCTGGGCACGGGCTTTCTTCAATTGTGGCAAGCAGGGGCTACTCTTCATTGCTGTGCGTGGGGTTCTCATTGCAGTGGCTTCTCTTGTTGCGGAGCATGGGCTCTAGGCGGGTGGGCTTCAGTAGTTGTGGCACGCGGGCTCAGTAGTTGTGGCTTGCGGGTTCTAGAGCGCAGGCTCAGTAGTTGTGGCACACGGGCTTAGTTGCTCTGTGGCATGTGGGATCTTCCCAGACCAGGGCTCGAACCCATGTGCCCTGCATTGGCAGGCGGATTCTTAACCATTGTGCCACCAGGGAAGTCCCGACTCTTGGACTCTTCTGGGGGGTTATAAAGCTAAATAGGGAGGCTGGAGAATGTTCCAGCGCCCTCTCCACTGGGATGTGGACTGTCACACAGTTCTCAGCTAAGGCCAGCCTTTGTTGTGCTTGCATCTTATGTGCCTCTTAGGCCTAGGGTTGGAGTTGGAAGATGGTAACGGGCTTCAAGCAGAGGCCAGATTTATACATGAGTTCTTGAAACTGATATATATATGAGTAGTTGAACCTCAAACTCAATTAGCCCCTTACCCATCAAGCAGGGTCTTATAAAGGAAGCAGCAGTAAGATATGCAGAGAACAAAAGCCAATTCTCTCAGGGCTTTTTCTAGGCTATGACTATAAACACCTTACTCTATCATCTCAGCTCAGGAAGTGAAAGGCCATGGCCATATGGTCATCCAGTGTGCATTTATTAAATAACTGCCACGTGCCAGGCACTAGGATGGAGGTACAGCAGTGCACAAGGATACACCACAGTTCCTGCTCTCAGAGCTCCCAAGGGTACGACATCATGCAAACTACTCCCGGCTTTGCTGGGATGTACATTTGGCAACAGAGCTGTCTTATTCCTTATTGGATACTGGAGCCATAAAAGACCATCTCGTCCAATCCTTTATTTGACAGAGGAGAATGAGGAGTCCCAAGAATCCAGACAACTAGCCCAAGGTCAAAGAATCCAAGTCATAAGAACAAAAGCTCAATTAGAAATTCACCTACAAACTCAGGGAACATGGCTCTTACTTTAAGCCAATAAATAAATTGACTTGGTTTTCTGTGCACACACCAGCTAGGAACAGAAAGAGCAGGAGGCAGTGGAGGTACCAAGAGAGCTGTACTGTGATCACAAAAGTGTTACCATCCCTTCTTGGCATAAATCAACCATTGATGGAAGATTACAGTTCAGTCATATTGGTAAATTAATTCTCCAAGGTAGAAAGTGACTTTGGGCAATGTAAATACAGCCTTTAGAAAAAAAAAAAGTTGCTAACCTAGTGATAGAGGATGAACCAATCCACAGAGTCTAGTCTAGAAGGACACATTTTAGTAGGTCCTATACCATGACTTGCTCATTTGTACACTAAGGCTCTTCCTACTTCCCTTCCCTTGACCATGGTCACTTTCTTTGTATCAGTCATTGTGGAAAGGGTGAGGTTTTAGGCAAAGGTCAGCCGTGGGCATCCAGGTCTTGTCAAAGACCTAGGCAGATACCTAGGATAATAAATTCTAATAAATACGGAATCTCTATATAGGTCCTGAGAACAATGGTCATGTCTGATCCCTCTGACGAATAAAAGCCTGGTCAAGCTAATGGACACAACCTCCATACACAGAACAAAATGGACCTATAGAAGGGTTGGTTTCCAGCAGCAAGGGACAGTCTAAAACATCATGTCCAAGGTGTGGGCAGAGAAGGAAATTAGGATTAACAACTAAGGGGTAAAAGGTAATAGACAAAATTTAGGAATTTCAGGAGATGGGACCTGTAAAGTTCCCTTCAGGCAATGGCTCACAAAAGGTAGATACTTTCAGGATGGCCTACAGCCATGCCCATGGTCTGGATAGAGCTGGATCAACTGGGACAAAGATGGTTGTGATCAGAGCGTCATGATGATGGCTGTTGAGTGTGGCTCCATTGAGCATATCAGTGCAATCTATGAAAAGGAGGGTTGCAGGAATTATGGGCCTAGGGCATTCTGAGGAGGAGGAGATCATGCTACAATGTGCCCCATTTTGACCTTGATAAAAATCCTGGCTCTAACTTTTACTTATTGGCTGTTAGAGGGACCTTGGACAAGATATTTAGGTCCTCATAATAACAGTGGTGATGAGGAGGAGGAGGAGGAGGAGGAGGATGTGATGATGATGATGATGTGACGATGATGTGAAGATGTGATGATGATGATGATGATGATGATGATGTGATGATGATGTGAAGATGTGATGATGATGATGTGATGATGATATGATGATGATGATGTGATGATGATGTGAAGATGTGATGATGATGATGATGATGTGATGATGATGATGTGATGATGATGTGAAGATGTGATGATGATGATGATGATGTGATGATGATGTGATGATGATGATGATGATGATGATGATGATGATGATGTGATGATGATGTGATGTGCTGATGTGTGAAGAATGTGCTGATGATGCTGATGCTGTGATGTGATGATGATGCTGATGCGTGAGTGTGCTGATGAAGGTGCGATGATGTGCTGTG